>NW_027270705.1:0-4001 GCF_030848805.1 Temnothorax longispinosus | reverse complement strand
AATTGCCAAAATAATTAATTACGATCGCACACATTAATAGTACAGGGAAATTAAACAAAAAAATGTCAAATCTGCGGAATAATTCACATGTAGCTAAATGTTTGCATGGACCTTTATTTTGTCGTTAAAAACAATATGTAAAAAGTCCCCATCGATGTGACCCCTGCTAAAAATTTTACAGAGGGTCAAAGGTAAAGAAAAAACAGTTTTTCGCGAATATTTCTTTATTCATTAGTCCTACGGCAAAAATAGTTATTACAAAATTTGTAGCTTATAAAATTCTCTACAAAAAATGTTCTATAAGTTTTTTTTGTACAAGCAATACTTTTCACGTAATAAATTTTGCAAGATATGCGCTGCGCGGTAAATTTACAGAGCGCGCTGACAGACGTCAAATAAATTGAAGCGTCGCACGCGCGCACAAAAAATGTCATATCTTTTGAACGAATCATCGTACAAAAATGATCGAAGAATCGTTAAAAAGCAGAAAACTTTCAGCTTTTTAATGCAATTTGGTTCGTTATTCTATGATAATTTTTGAAAATTCTACGATAGTTTAAACAAATTGTTACATGCATTTTTTTGCCTTTTTTCATAAAATCAGCCACAAGTAGGTTCCAAATTGTTAAAAAAAAAAAACGCCAGCAGGATATTACAGTATATACTTCATACTTTGACCCTACCAGAGGAAAAAAATTACAAAAATTTTTTGCTTTAAAATCAAGCTATTGACATTTTCAGTAATTTTTAAAATTTTTGATGAAACGTTAAAATTAAAATCGTCATAACTTGGCGAAAAACTGAGCTAGAAAATTTTTTTAAAAAGCAATCGAAAGCTTGAAATGTCTACTTTTAGGTCCTACATTGCAATATTCCTCATTTTCTTGCATTTTTATTTATTTATGTAAATATACGAGTTGTCGCGAAAAATCTTATTTAAACAAAGGACTATATATTTACTTATAGTAGTTTTGTATAAAAATTTACGTTTCTCGGGGATAATGCACTGTTTTCCACACCACCTCGGAGGTACAGTGCTAAGCGCGTTTTTTTCTACGTGATGTCCCCATTAGGTCTAATCCACTGTTTTTTTGAGAGGAATAAAGCAAATCAATTTCTGTGGCTTCCGCCAAGAAATCTGGAGATTCGTCTTCGTAGCTGACATAACATTTTTCGATTATATTAGGTGCTGCGTTAAGGCAAGTCTTGCCATGGCAATGTCTACATTCTGCTGAACATTTTAAACCCATTTTTCTGCAGCCACAGTTGAATCCGCAATTTTTCGAGCAGTTGAAAAAAATGGAGTTTAACAGAGTGTCCGAAGCAGGTGGTAGCAAAGATGGAATCGACTCCAAAAAATATCATTCCTCCTTATCCATCTCCAATCTTCAGGATTGAGATCGTTCCCAAGCCATGTTTTCACTTGATAGTACACCCGATACAAATGCTGTTGAGCAGCACTATAGATGTTGGTGGAAGAGTAGATTTTCACTGCCTTAATATAAGCCGCTTTTTTATACAAAACTACCATAAATAAATATATAGTTCTTTGTTTAAATAAGATTTTTCGCGACAACTCGTATATTTACATAAATAAATAAAAATGCAAGAAAATGAGGAATATTGCAATGTAGGACCTAAAAGTAGACATTTCAAGCTTTCGATTGCTTTTTAAAAAAATTTTCTAGCTCAGTTTTTCGCCAAGTTATGACGATTTTAATTTTAACGTTTCATCAAAAATTTTAAAAATTACTGAAAATGTCAATAGCTTGATTTTAAAGCAAAAAATTTTGTAATTTTTTTCCTCTGGTAGGGTCAAAGTATGAAGTATATACTGTAATATCCTGCTGGCGTTTTTTTTTTTAAACAATTTGGAACCTACTTGTGGCTGATTTTATGAAAAAGGCAAAAAATGCATGTAACAATTTGTTTAAACTATCGTAGAATTTTCAAAAATTATCATAGAATAACGAACCAAATTGCATTAAAAAGCTGAAAGTTTCTGCTTTTTAACGATTCTTCGATCATTTTTGTACGATGATTCGTTCAAAAGATATGACATTTTTTGTGCGCGCGTGCGACGCTTCAATTTATTTGACGTCTGTCAGCGCGCTCTGTAAATTTACCGCGCAGCGCATATCTTGCAAAATTTATTACGTGAAAAGTATTGCTTGTACAAAAAAACTTATAGAACATTTTTTGTAGAGAATTTTATAAGCTACAAATTTTGTAATAACTATTTTTGCCGTAGGACTAATGAATAAAGAAATATTCGCGAAAAACTGTTTTTCTTTACCTTTGACCCTCTGTAAAATTTTTAGCAGGGGTCACATCGATGGGGACTTTTCACATATTGTTTTTAACGACGAAATAAAGGTCCATGCAAAAATTTAGCTACATGCGAATTATTCCGCAGAAAAATCCTAATTTCCCTGTACTATAATTATATTAACAAAATATAATAATCAATACTTGGGACGGCATTTCCAACGTCATTTATACGCAAGGTGCATTGCTATTACATTGTGACGGAAAAATAAGACGAAAGGACGTGATTGTACAATAATCCACATGCAAATGAACATTTCACAATTGATCGCATAACAAACGGATGTCGAACAACGGAAGATTGTACCAAATCGTTGATGTTTGTCAAAATTATGCGGTTGATGAATACTAAACCACGATTAATTGCAATAGTATTGTTAATTAATATATGATATTACTCGATTCAGAATCAATTCATTTCGCGCTTACGACGTTTCGTTAATAATAGAAAATTTAAATAGCGTCAGTAATTAAAATCTTAATATCGTAATAATTAATTAAATCTATTTAATAACTGCTTAAGATGGACCATCCAAAAATAAATAAAAATTTGTTAAAGGAACTCAGATATTTCAAAATAATAATTTAAATTATCAGTTTTCTATCGCTTTTATTCTTACTCAATCTGAAATGACTAAATTGCACAAAATATTGACTTCGATAAATAATCGAAAACACGGTTATTCCTACGAATTAGGATACCGTTTCATATATTTAATTATCTGCTACAATTAATGATACATAGGATATCAAGACGATGGATATTTTTTGGAAATATTTCGCGTGATATATTAATTCGGAGTACATTTGTAAGTGTATAAATTTACTGAATTCACTCTTTTATGACATATACATCAATCGTTTATTAATAACTAACTGAAAAAATATAATATTTATCATACATTTATTCCACAATATGCGTTATATTCAATATTTCGGGCAATAACGATTCGACCAACATGCGGCCGAGATATTTGTTTTTATGTAGCGCGCTGTGTTTACAAAATGTCGTTGTGTTTACAAAATTGTGTACCATTCGCATGGCGAGACTCGAACTGGCAAGTAGCAGCATGAATAGTTCTACCTGTCGTCATATTATATCCTTCAAAACACTGTCGCGAAATTCCAAACGCTAACACAAACTTTACGAGCAATTAAATTATTAGCCAATTTATGCTACAAATCCATTTCAATTAATACTTAATGATTTGCGAATGTATCGAGACGAACTACGTATTAAAGATCATTTCACTGATTTATTTCAGACAAAAATCAATACGATAGAAAATGCAAATTGTAAATTGTTGTTTTATTGCGATATTTTCGGACAATTGATTATTTTCTTAACTCAATATTTAGATACAAATATCTCCGACTAAATCAATTTGAATTTTTACCTATATGTAATTTTCATATTTCATATTGAGATCGCAAATCGCTGGATCAATTGATTTAAGTGATTGAATTAATTAATAATATACATATATCTGCGAGATTTGTGCGTGAGTGTATGTGTGTGCAATATTAAATTTCTATTTTTTTCAAACGTATCTATCGCATCATGATTAGCTATTAATTTTGCTAATTGAAATTTTCGATGTCATTTCTGAATCTCGATTATTAATTAAATCAGAGAAAAATTCGGACTACGATGCAAGGTAAATACATATCTA
>NW_027270704.1:0-3991 GCF_030848805.1 Temnothorax longispinosus | reverse complement strand
ATAAATATAAATAAATGTAAATAATAAATAATAAATAAATGTAAATAATAAATATAAATGTAAATAATAAATATAAATAAATATACATAAATATAAAATTTGTTATTTGATTATATTATAAGAAATAATTTCGCGTTTGAAAGCGATACTCACGTTCTTTCAAGCATTACGGCGTCCTCGTCCACGCGAACGGTGAGTTGCAGACAGGGAGGCACCTTTTCCGTTATACTCCTCACGCGCTGCTGCAACTGCCGCACCGTGTTGCAATAATCTTCCACCTCCCTCGTCAGGGCTGTGGTGTGAATATGTAATAAATCACACACGCTCTTTAAATCGTTAAGTTTCTCCATCGTCTTATGAGTTCGCTCGAAGAGTGCGGATAGACTACGCCCAAGTCTAGTCTCGAGTTCTTATATATGGTAAAAAAAGGATGTTGCGGTAAAAAAATATACTAAGAATAGCATTTTTTGCGTCGAAGAAAAATGCATCGAGGAAAAATAATGCATTTTATCAAACCGACTCATCCGCCGGAATCGTCGACGCATTTTTTTTCCACCCGAGACCCCGCCGCCGCACCTATCCGCGCCGAGAAAGCGCGACAAAGGGAGGATATCGCGGTAAAAAAAAAATGTAACAAGAACGGCGTTTTTGCGTCGAAGAAAAATACATTGAGGAAAAATAACGCGTTTTTATCGGGTCGACTCATTCGCCGGAATCTTCGACGCATTTTTTTCACACCCGAGACCCCCGCCGCCACCTATCCGCGTTATCGCTAACGAGCGTCCTCGCGTAAACGTTCGCATCCGGAGCGCTCGTCGAGATCGCGCTCAAACCGCAACGCGCCGTCATCGCAGTTCCGCCGTCTCTCTCGCTCTCGACGATGCGGCTCGCGCGCGTAATCGCGTTAACCGCGTGTTTTATCGCCGCGAGGTGCATTAATTCCACAATTACGGACGGAAATTACGCGCTCACGTTCGACTACTTGCAGAAATACGAATATCTGTCCAAAGACGTAGACGCGGTTCCGGCTCAGAGACGAAACGACGTTCTTCGCAAAACCTTCGAGGATTTTCAGAATTACTACGATTTACCCGGCGACGGAACGCCCAACAACGAAACACTGCAATTGATGAGTAAACCGCGATGCGGTTTCCGAGATATCCTGAAGCACGGAACGAAAGCGAGCCTGTCCAAATGGCCGAAGACGCACCTGACGTGGCATTTTCACTTAGCCGACGAGACCGAGCTGAACACGGCGCGGGCCGCGTTCGACCTGTGGTCGCAGCATTCGGCATTGACGTTCGAACGCTCCGAAACGCCGAATGCCGACATTATAATATCTTGGCGACGCCTACGTCACTATAACACGAATACCAAGGTAAACGGAGCAATTTGCTCGGACAAATTCGACGGCCCCGGCAACGTGCTCGCCCACGCGTCTCTCCCGACGGACCAAGCGGGGTTCGTCTCCGAGGTGCACGTCGACGGGGACGAGCCGTGGCACATTTACGTCAATAAACATCCCGCGGATAGGTTCTCCCTGCATTACACGCTGACGCACGAGATCGGCCACTCTCTCGGATTGGTGGTGCACAACAGGCGCAAGACATCGGTGATGTTCGCGATACAGCCGGACCAGCAGTATCCGGTGAAGCTCGACCAAAACGACATTGCCGACATTCAACGTTTGTACGGTGAAAAAAATACGAACGAGCCCCCGCGTCGGACGCCGGCGCCGCCGCCGCCGCCGCCGCCGCCGCCGCCGCCGCCATCGCCGGACCTGTGCAGCCTCGATCGCGTGAACGGGATATTGATTTTGGAAAATCGAATGTACATCTCGTACAAGCGTTACGTTTGGTCGATCGATCTGGACGGTAGGACGTACAACGGACCTTTAGTCCTTTCGAATCACATGAGCTTTCTTCACGACAATTACACGCGCGTGACTGCCGCCTATCAATCCCCGTCCGGCGATCTCGTGGTGTTCGTAGATAATTTGGTATACTTGGTTCAATATCCGGAATTTAGTCTGCGGCCAGGTTGGCCGAAGACCTTGCAAGAACTCGGATTTCCCGAAAACACGTTGATCAACGGAGCGGTGAACACCCACAGAGGACGTTCCTTCGTGGTGTTCAACGGTAACGCGGTGGGCGAGATAGACGAATGCGACAAGGACAAGAGAGTCGCCAAATTTACGCCCCTCGAGGCGACGTTTCCCGGAATACCGACCGGCGTGACGTCGATCTTCCGCTACGTCGACGACAATCTGTACTTCACCACTCGGGCGCAGTTCTACAAATTCAACGAATTTACGAGGACCGTCTCGTCGGCCGGTAAATTCGATCTGCGGATGCAAAATATCGTCTGCCCTAGGGCCGAACTGTTGCAGCAGTTGCGCGATCTCCTCGATCGAATCGTACGCCTCAACAATAACTCGCTAACGTTGGCGGCGAGCGATTATTCGAACGATGACGACACCGGGGTTCGGCTCTCCGATCTCCGCATCCGCCGAAAGAAGTAGAGGACCGCGCAAATTTCCCACACCACGCCACGCGCGACATAAGTCAGATCTTTCCTACTTATACCGATGTGTCCCACCCAAGGCATCAGTGTCGCGTCGTCGGCCGAATACGACGCGTCGAAAAAAATCAGAAACAAACGGTTACCGCGGCGCGCGGCGCGAAATGTTCTCAACGTTGGCCGATCGACCCGCGCCGAGGAGTATTTCCCCTCCGGAGACGGCGGATTCGGAGGCGAACGACAACGGCAATAAAATGCGGAGGATTAGTTTGATGGACGATCGGCATTATCGTCCTCATCGCCAGGAGTCGCGTCGCAGCTCTCATCCTCCCACCGACGCGCCCGTCGAGGACGATCGTCGGCATCATCAGGTGTTTCGTTCTAACTTTCGCCCTCCCACCGACCAGCCCGTCGAATTGCCCCCTGTGCGCGTCCTGACGACGCGTTATCTGCTGACGACGACTGGCTACAAGTACATAGCCATAGGTATCGCGATCAAGTCGCCGTGGTACAGTATTCATACCACGCCTTCGTACGTGGATATCGCCCTGGGAGACAAACAAGGCAGGGAGGTCTCCCTGACGCTCGACATGTGGAAAGGACTGGTCGAGCGCAAACGCGACATATTGTCGTGCATGGAACGCGCTCTCTCCGACGTAATTCGCCCCCCCTCGCCGATGTCGATCGAAGGGATGACGCTGCGATTCGGAGTGATCAACAACGGGCCGATCCTACGTATGGAGCTACCCAACCTGGCTCGCGTGGCGATGGTGCTCAAAACCCTGCTCACGCTGTACGATCTCCAATTTTGCGTGGATCGCGTTGTCCGGGCGCTGAGCGCGGCGACCGAGAAGGTCGACGCGAAGTTTTCGCGCTATCGGGAGATAGCCGCCAACGCGGTGAAAATGAAAACTTCGGTTCAGACTGCGATACTGAAGAGCGATTTCTTCGATCCTGACAACATCGTCGACTGCGAGATAGCCGCGCTCTGTTTCTCATCCTAATAACGATGTCGCGTCTACAAAATGTATATATTCACGCGAGCGAAACAATGTAAACGCGCGTGTATTATTTTTCTGAATAAAAAAACTATATACGTATCTCATCTGTGCGCTCTCTCTTTTTTTCCCCCTTTTCCCAGATCCGTATACCTATCTCCGCGCGACCGCGCTTACCCCTCGATGTCGCGGCGATCGCGTCGTCCGCGACGCGGATCGAAACGACCTTCGGACCGAGAGTAAAAAACGACGAAGATGGGCGATCGAGACCCCCCGCGAAACGAACGACCTCGAACGCATTTTTTCCCCCCCGGAACGTCGAGAGGAGCGACCTCGAACGAGTTCGGGCAAGTTCGGGCGAGTCCGGACGCGCGCGAGCGACGACGAAAAAAAACTTGGCGCGCGATTTTCCAAAACGGTCGGTAACGGCGCGAGCGCCCCCCTTCGGAACACCCGCGTCCCCGCGCCGAGCC
>NW_027270703.1:0-40244 GCF_030848805.1 Temnothorax longispinosus | reverse complement strand
GGAATAGGATTTAATATCCAGGTATGATATATTTTTTAAATACGTTAATAAAAGGTTGAGCGTATATTATATTTATATGCTTTCACCGCGGCAATTTTTAACAAATAATAAACGTACTTTATACGTTGAAAAATAGTTTATGTAACACCAGAATTTCATCTACGTTTATAATACGTATAAAAATAATATAATATTCTATTTAAATAAGCGTTTTTTTAATACGTTTATAATTTGCAAAAAATATCCCTTTAAATAACGTCTTAGGAATAGGATTTAATATCCAGGTATGATATACTTTTTAAATACGTTAATAAAAGGTTGAGCGTATATTATATTTATATGCTTTCACCGCGGCAATTTTTAACAAATAATAAACGTATTTTATACCACATCCTGTGCAGCTAATTACAAATTCGTTGAATATATTATTTATGAAATGAAAAAACATAAACATTTGGGGAATACGATTATAATCCAGGTACGATTATTCAATTTTAATTATACTCTTTTTTGTTATTATATTATTTTACATAAAAATATATTTTCCCATTCCTTTTATGTAAATTAATGACAGCAAATCAATTTATATTTACGAATTTTTTAATATTGGTGCAGTAAATATTTTACACGTGAAAAAATATCGGCCTTTCCTCGCACTTTCGAAAATCACGTGTTTTGTTTTCGTTTCGAGCTTCGAAACTTTTTTTCGCGACGCCCGCCTTTGCACCCTCGCGGCTCGTGCGACTCATGCTCCTCTAGCGCCTCTCGCGAGGGCCCCCCTCTTCCCCGCATCGACGCCGGCACACGACGGTATCGTGATTCGTTTTGTTTCGAGCCTCGAAACTTTTCCGCGACCTTCGTCACGCCAGAATTCGCGCCTTTGCATCTTCGCCATTATTGTTGTCGATCACCGATAGTTTAGTGCAGTTTAGTGACGAGTGGGACACTGGAGATTGGATGAACGGGACAGATTGGAGATTTACAGGTAAAAATTATTCTACTCTTAATATTTTCCAAAATAAATGTGAACAAATGAATGTATTTTTAATTAAGTAATAAGGTAGAAGCAGCGTGTAAATTATTTTTAGACGTATGTCGGCAGTTCCGCAGTTTTTAAATATCGTCTGAATTGTTAATTACGTGCATTTTTATATTGCTTTTTAGCGTAGATGAATTTATCATTTATATATATTTACTGCATAATAAAAATAGCATTTTTCAACAAATTTCTTCATTTCTATTTTGATAAATTTGTAAGTATGTAACTATTTATAAATCGTAAATTCAACTACGCTACAAAGCAGTATTAAATACACGTTAACAATTCAGACGACTAAAAACTGCGAAATTGCCGACAATCGCATACGTTTAAAAATAATTTACACGCTATATTTTTATCTAATTACTTAATGTAAAACTACATTTTTTTGTTCCTGCAATTTATGGAAATTATTAATAACAAATAAAATAAACATTTACAAATTTTACATAAAACATGTTTTATTTGTATGTATATATGTATATATATTTGTATATATGTGTGTATATATATATATATATATATATATATAATTTACTGTGATAATTTGTCACGAGAGAGTCATTTTTGCCCATTAAATTTTGCCAATTAAACCCATATTATGAAATTTAACTCATTAAAATATTGAATTCGGTACTGAAATACCGATGTTTCAAGTTAGCCAATTTTTGGGAAGTAATCTCACACTTTGATTGATGCTCTATATGATACATATATATCATATAGAGCATCAATTTCATGAAATATTTCATGATTTCTTTATCAATGATTTATAACGTATTGCTTATATTATATTAACGTATTGCTTATATTAAAAATTATAATAATAACACAGGCCAACATGAATTTGACCCAGAAATGGCAGTATGTTATTCCAAAGGATTTTGGCATGCTAAAACCAAATTCGTAGCCCAAATTGCTTCATTCGGGATTACATACTGCCGTTTCTGGATCATAAAAAAATTATTTTTTTGTAGGCCTGTGTAATTATTATTAATAAATATTTTTACAGAAAATTGCTTCAGTTAGTTTATGTTTTGTAGGCATAAGAATTTAATTATTAATTATTATTATTAATATTAATTGCAATAACATTGCTAAAATAATTTCCTTGTTTTTTCAAAGGTATTTCGAAAAATGTGTGAGAATATAAAACTTTTTAGTAAACGCCAGATACGTCGAAAGGTAACCCAATCAGTGAAAAAGATATTAACAAATGTGAACACTGAAAATAATAATTCCAATATTTTGCACAGTGTTGGCAATCTTTTACCTGATGTATGCTTCAATATCGAAAATAATGATACGGTAGATGATGATATAGTAGTAGATAACGTAGATGTACTAGATTATGAGAATATTCCCACTATCTCGGCTAAAAATTGTAATTCTAGTAGCATCTTTGAGAGTTATTCTTTTAATTCTGCCGAAAATAATTATTCTTCTGAAAACATTGATGAGAGTAGTAAGGACAAAGATGTAGTGATGCATACATTCTCAGTAAATCCGGAAACTTTACCAATGATTTGTGTCGACTAGCTAATGTCCATAATCTTACACATGCTGCATTGGATCAAATTTTGAATTTAATTAATCCGGCCTACACATTTTTTGCCTTCTACCGCCAAAATCCTGTTACATACACCTAGAAAAGTAGAAACAATTCCTTGTGACAATGGGAAGATGTGTTACTTCGGCGTGGAACATTGTTTAATTCATAAATTACGAAATGGTGGATTGAAACAGGACATTCCGACTGTTAAACTGATCATAAACATTGATGGGTTACCTATATTTAAGAGTAGCAGTACAAACTTATGGCCAATTTTAGGTCGTAGCGATGATCTTATTGATGACCGCCCATTCATGATCGCATGTTTCTGTGGCGAAGGGAAGCCATCGAATCTTGACCATTATCTCAACCCTTTCATAGAAGAAATTAGTTCTTTGCGAGAACACGGTTTTCAGTATAATGGTAAATACTGTATGCCGAAATTGAATGTTTTTCTGCCGATGCACCGGCAAGAGCTATGCTAAAAATGATTAAAGGACATACAAGCACATATGCGTGTGAAAGGTGCACTATTAAAAAAGTGAAAAAAGCAAAATATTTTCCGACTAAAATAAAGAAATCGGTAGTTTTACGAACTAATAATGATTTTATATGTAATAAAATAGATGGTCGCCATATCAAGGTAAATCGCCCTTACTTACATTAAACGTAGATATGATAAGACAGTTTGTGCTAGATCCTATGCATTTAATATTCCTAGGAAGTGCGAAACGTCTACTTATAAAGTATTGGGTCGAAGGAGGCCGTCATTGTAAACTCTCGCGACAAAACATTTCAGCCATAGATTACAATATACAAGTAATACGTCCATTCGTCACTGCAGACTTTTGTCGAAAACCTCGAAGTCTAGTGCACCTACATAGATTTAAAGCAACAGAATTCGTTTTTTTACTTTATACAGTGGTCCAATTGTCACACATAACATTCTTGACAATGTTAAGTATGATTATTTATACTACTTCATGTAGCAATCACTATCTTATCCAGTGCGCCCTTGATCAAATTTATTTGCATATTGCTGAAGAAGCTATTAGGCAATTTGTTTGCAAAGCTGCCGAAATTTATGGTGAGGATTTTGTCGTATATAATATTCATTCATTATTGCATCTTTGCACAGACGTACAAACATACGGCCCCTTAGAAAGATACAGTTGTTTTCCTTTCGAAAACTATCTCCAATCACTAAAAAGACGAATTCGCTCAAAACGATTACCTCTAGAACAAGTATGCAATCGTATTGCAGAAGAAGAGGACATTGATATTGAAATTAAATCAGCTACTTCGAATTTGTGCCTAAACAAGTTCATTACCCAAATCCAAATATAGTTTCTTATTTTACATGCGAAAAATTAATAAATGGAAATACAAATTATCTTGCAAATTCCTGACAATACTGTAGCCATTGGCAAGCGAATTTATGTTATCAATCAATTTGTTTATATTGACGGTAAATATAAATGTATTGGGGCTTCATTTAAATTCTCAGAGGATTTGTACCAGCATCCAATACGTTCGTCTAAACTAGGTATTTATTACGTAAGAAGTTTAAACGTGAACAATTCGATTACATTTTTTGTTGATGACATATCGTATAAATGCCTCCGGTTGCCATTTATGGATGGGTTTGCAGTTTTTCCCATTATTCATCATGTGTTGTAATATTTTCTTTTAGGCCATAAGTTGCTGCATTATAATGCATAAGTATCATAAATGTCATAAAGTAATTTAATTATATTTTGAATAATATATTCACACATTGTTCGTGATTCCTTTTAGACTAGAAATATTGTAATTTTACATATATGTACATTAAAAACTAATAAGTAGCAAATAAAATACGCATTCATTTATTTATATCTATTGTATGTATAGAATTATTGAATTATGTCTACAAACATAAATAAGCGAGTAAAACTTATGCCCTCGTGAAATTCATAAATGGAGGCAAGAAAGAGTGTGCCGTTGTACCATTGATATGGCTCATAGAAGACCGGAAAATTTGTTATTGGCCGAAAACGAAAACTGAACAAGCGTTTGAAAAACTTGTATTAGATCATGTACCATACGATTCAACGTGGTACAAATGTGAAACCCACAGAATATTAAAAGCTTCAGGTATAGATTTCGATATAAATAGAAATTTATATTTTTTTATTATTTACATTTTTTAACGTATACAAATGTAATATGCAGAAGATTATGATGCCATTGTAAAATATATGGAGATCATCTTGGAGCACGGATCAACAGAAGATGACGGAACGGGTATTTCGGACGTATCTTTGAAAACAAAACTATTGCAACACTGTGATGATGGGGAGGACTCATCCACTACTTCACAGTCATCGGACTCGGAAGTACATGCTAAAACAGCTGAAAAGCGTCGAAAGAACTCTAAAAATATAAAAGACATGTCTGAGGGTTCCGATTCCTCCCACGTATTGATTGTACCAAAGAAAAAACAAAACAGGAAAGGTTTGATGAAGAAAAAACCAAAAACGCCAACGCCAGGGTACAATCTCGAAGTTAGTATGCATTGTAAAATATTTGTATATAAATGTGTGTAATAGACTGGGATATATTTAGGGGTCCCGGTACTTTCCAATCACCCTGTATATGCATATGTATCATACTCAGAAAATTGTATGAAAAGTAGACAAGTGTCATTATTTTTTCTAAACGAAACATATGCTGGTCAAAATAAAATTATGTATAATTTTATTATTTACAGAAAATGACGGAGTGGGTATTTCGGATGTATCTCTGAATAAAGAACTATTGCAAAAATCTGATGATGGAGAAGACTCCGATCCTTCACAGTCATCGGACTCGGAAGTACATGGTAAAACAACTAAGAATCATCAAAAGAAACATAAAAATACGAAAAACATGTCTAAGGATTCTGATTCTTCTCACTCATTGGCGGTATCAAAGAATAAACAGAAACAAGAAAGATTTGATCGAGAGAAAACCAAAAACGCCAACGCCAGAGTACAATCTCGAGGTTAGTATACATTGTAAAATATTTATATGAAAATGTGTCTTAATATACTGAGGTATATTTAGAGATCCTGGCACTTTCCGAACACCCTATATATCATATGTATATGGGCATTTTTTTCCAACGTTACGCCCATGCTGCCCATTTTTTATTTGATCTAAAAATTTCAAAAAAATCATAAAATCTAAAGAAAAATGTAAGCTTTCAAATGGTGCGTGGCAAAATTATTGAATTCAATCAGATCCTCAAAATTTGAGAAAACCAAAGAAAAATGATGAAAACGATATGGAGCTCTGTCAAAAAGGCCACCTCCCCTGCCCACTTCAATTTTTGATATAAAATTTTCGAAAAGGTCTTAAAATGTTCGTTGAAGTGTCTATTTTCCGATGCTGTATGACGTTTTTGAAAATTTAAAATGGCGGACCCAGAGAATGCTCCATATCGTTTTCATCATTTTTCTTTGGTTTTCCCAATTTTGAGGTTGATCTTTTGAAAAAACTTTTTACGCAAGCAGAATCGAAAACGGCAACCCGATTTTTTCATCAGTAAGTGAGGGAGAAAACGATTCAACGAAAATCCTATCGAAACAGCAATTCCAACAATATGTCATACAGCGATTCGAGGAAGTAAAGGCATTGCTGGAACAGAACAATGCTTCTTTTGTTCGTGTTCTGAATTCTCTTCAGACGTACATGAATTCAACTTCAAAACCAGATGGATTTCCTGACTTGCCTTTAACAACCGAAGATGAATTCCGAAAATTAAAACTGATGCTGTCAGAAAAAGTGCCGGATAACCCTGATGGCCGAGAGGCACCCGCACTTGCTTATACATACTTGGTACATATGTTCAAAAATCTTCTTTTTGTATTACATTTTTATGACAATAAAATTATGCATTGAAAAAAATGTGCTTACAGAAAGGACGACTGTCGACAATTGGTGGAGCTGACCAGAGGTCCTGCGTCATGAATATATTAAAATTTGTAATGACGAACCAGCTGGCTATGTCCTATAATTGGAAAGGGCAACATAATAAAAAAAATTTTGAGGGAACAAAATTACGCGAAGTTATTACGGGTACATAAACAAGTTAACAGTAAACATAACGTAAACAGTTATAAACAGTTATAATATTTTATTTTCTATATAATTTCCATAATTCATATCCGTGATCAGATTAAAATATCTTCGTTGTCTTGATCACAAAGTTCCTCGCAAAAAAAATGAGTAAAAAGCATTAGCAAATAAAAAGTTGAGACATCACTATTTTTTAAGTGGCAAGTTTATCGGTTATAATTGTGTTTGCACAAGCTCGCGCACAAGCCTGAACTCTAGAATTAGATGAGGAAGGGACAAATCATAAGAAACCGTTTATTGAGAGAGAGATTGCATTTAATAAATTTAAGTACTGTGAAATGACTCGAATGGGCAGAACTAGACAAAGAATACCAACATTTGTTGCATAGGAGAAGGGAAACTGCCCGAAAACCTTCCCAGTATTCATGAACAAATGATTACATAGATTATATAACATACAATGAAAATACAATAAATGTATAAAACACACAAAAGAAACAAATCAATAATTATTATAGTACAGTCCTTTCCTGTTATTGATGATGAAATAAAAGTTGAATTCACTGAAGCCTTGCTTCGATATATCTTCAGGTTAATTATAAAAGAAATATTTATGGTACGTAATCTCAGAGTTTCTATTGACGTAGTCAAAAATAAAAAGAAACATGTAATTTCAGAAGAGGGCTGTTCAACAAATAAATCAAATCAATCAGCATATAAATTCAGTTCAAACACAATTGAAATAGTTATTGAATCAATGTATCAATCTTTGAGTCTTAAATATAAACTATTTATCTTTAACTTGTTAGAATTTACCATATATCAAAATCTTCTCTAGAACCAATAATTCTCTTTTAGCAAAATCAGGTATTCAATACAAAAGGATAAAGCATAAGAATTTCTCAATATATATATCGTTCATAAAGCTTATTGTTTGGATCGACACATTAATTCATATTAGCATAAACGGAATATTTGATCATTCAGAGTTCGCAAAATACTTATTAGAATAATTATCAAGTTCATGAGAAATCACTCGCAGAATACTTATGAGAATAATCATCGAATCAATGAGAAACAAGTCGCAAAATATTTAGTAGAATAATAATTAAATCAAGGAGAAACAATGCTTATAGAAACGCACGGAAATGAATAATCAGTAGTTTAATAATAACGCAAGATAAAATATATGTCTCGCAAAGAACGCAGTTTCATTGAATACTTATTCTAAATGAATATAAAGAATGTTTGCCAAGTAATATAATAAACCATAAGAAAATTGTCTAATCAATGAGAAAGAAATAATCGAACAAATAAGTAATAAAGTCTTTCTTTACTTTTCACGAAAATGGTTGCAACCGTACGATTAATGATTTTACTTTATACTGAGCTAAGTATTATAATTTGACTCGAACTAGCAAGGATAACCCTCAGACGAGCTTAGGATCCTTTGATCAGGATTCCTATCGTGACGCTAGACGAAATTCTAACGTCTCTCCTCAGATTGTGAAATGATTGGTTACCTTGTGAGAAAATCCGGTGAATAATTAGAGCTAATCTTACAGAGCACGCTACAGAATACTTTTCCTCGAAGACTTCGAAAGGGCTCGTGATTCCTGTTGAAAAGGCTCTCTCGAACGTTCCTGAAAAATGGCTTCCTTCCTTCGTTCCACGTGCCGGCATGGCTCGCCGGGACGTATATCCCTGGATTCCTCTCGGTGACGATCGCAGTATAATTTATATGGCGTTGAGTAAAATATTTAAAGTAATCAATCACAATACGAAACACGTAGAGATAATTTACAACTTAATGACTCGAGAATAAAAGTATGATGCAATTCTATCGAACTGAGATACGACGCACGATGTATCACGCGCGATGTCTGCGAAACGAATGCTCGCTCGGCCGGGCTGCGCGCCCCTCCTAACATGCTCAAGCATGCGCGGTAAACACGTGCCTCGCCGTCTGGGACGCAACGTTGTCGGCGCCGCTCGCGCGCTTTTTCCGAGAACTGCGTGGAATGCGCGGCAACCTATTGTATTACAATCAACACTGATGGCCGCCAAAAAAGAATAACACAATTTCTCTCTCTCTTTCTCTTTCAACTTCAAACAAATTGTCAACTTCATGAGATCGACATTTTAAAACTATTGTTGTTTCCAATTTAAACATATTTTCTTTTTTTTACAGAAGCGGCCAAGGTTCAATTCCGTGGAAAAGAATCATCGGATACAGCTATAAAAGACGCGATTCAAAGTTGGCTGAAGTTAGTGAAAAATAGACACGCATACGGTTCAACAAAATAGTATTAGTGTACTCAGGTCATTCATACTTTCAAAATGTTTAATTGTTTTCTGCTAGTGTAAGTAAGACAAAAGAATAAATGATATTTCATACAAATTGTCATATTTTCTTTACAATATACGTATATTTACAACGTTGCTGCAAGATCTGTGCTGTATGGGTAATAAACATTTATTGGAAATGCAGTATACCTATGCAATGCCATATACTCATTAATACTTATTTTTTATTTTCTTAAATTCGGATTTAACCCTCGGTGCAACAAATAGGGTGTGACATACCCTATCAGCAAGATTTTAACTCTTATAATTTTTATAGAAATACTACACGCAAGTTGCCGTTTCGTGTAGCTGGAATTACGTCGCAACTTCAGCTACACGACACGGCAACTTGCGCGCAGTATTTTTAAAAAAATTGTAGGAGTTTAAATCTTGCTGCGGTATGTTACATTTCACCTGGTTCACCGATGGTTAAAAAATGAAAATTATTGTTTTATCAGAACGTATTTTATACGGCTAAATAATACGAACATTATTTGGATTTAAGAAACAAATAAATTATTGCTTTATTAGTACGTATTTTATACGGCTACATAATACGAATTAAATTTGGATTTAAGAAACAAATATAAATTATAGCTTTATCAGTACGTATTTTATACGGCTAAATAATACGAACATTATTTGGATTTAAGAAACGAATAAATTATTGCTTTATTAGTACGTATTTTATACGGCTACATAATACGAATTAAATTTGGATTTAAGAAACAAATATAAATTATAGCTTTATCAGTACGTATTTTATACGGCTACATGAAACATAATTTATTCGTTTCTTACATCCGAATTTAATTCGTATATGTATAACGTTTAATACGCAAATAAAAATTGGTATATGAAAGCGTATATGAGACGGTCATAGAAACGGAAATTATACTCAAGTCATATACGTTTAATATATCACGTTTATACTATACGCTAATACCATAAATATACGTATATTATACCTTCTTGTTCTTATTGGGAATGTATTTGGACTTCTTTGTCTTAACCCGTTGTGGTCACACCTCCTAAAAATAACGTAGTGGTCACACGGGGTCCAATGGACCCCACAACAGTTTCCATTTGCGTTCTTTTTGATGTATCGACTCAAACCTTGAACTGGAATTAATTTATGACTTCCTCTTAATAATCCAATAATTTTAAACAATTTTTTATGTTGAAAAAACGTAAAAAAAAATTTTTTTTCGAAAAATTTGACTTTTTTCACAAAAATATTCATCAAAATTTTTTGAGATAGAGCAAAAAAACTATGTGCGTTTTACTCTCAAAATAGTATACTTTTAAGAAAAAAAAAAAAAAAAAAAGCCTGGGGTCCACTGGACCCCATGTGACCACAACGGGTTAATGTTTTTGTTTATGTCCATAATATGCGTTATCACATTATATACATATATTATATTCACCCACCGACTTCTATTTAATTGTTTATTTATCAAACTTAATATGTTACAACATAATTTGTTCACTGACAGGTAGGTTAATATATGACGCGCGCGCGTACTGTTTTGGGCATGAGTTCTGGGAGGCACATGATGCGAAACTCACTGCTACATGTCTAGGGACTTTTGTCACCTAAAGGTGGATTTACATGTACGCTAATTCCTCGTTTCTATGATGCGAGATTCGCAATAGCATTGATAGGCTCATGTGTTTCTTGATCTTTGATAGTATTCTGTACATTGCCTGGTGTTTTTTAATTATAATTAAATAATGAAACAAATAAAACAAAATAAAAAATATATTAAAATTAGATAAAATAAAACAAACAAACAAAAACTTATATTTGTATTTATATTTATACCAGGCAATTAGTATTAGTATTAGTTTTAGTTTCAATTATATTAAATTGAACTTTATGTTATTATATCTGCTTAAACATATTATACACACGTGGAACGACTGTACATCAGTCATCATTATGGAAGATTGACTCTTTAGAGTCTCTTACTGAATAAATCTTGGATTAATCCCTACGTATTGCTCATTTCTGCGTGGGATTATTAACTTGGCAGTCCTACACCTGACTGCAAGACTCGCAGTTGGACACTGTGAACTCTTCGACGCGGTCCTAGGATGCACCATGGGCGAGGTGCACCCGAATTTTAATGTCCTAAGGGGAGAACACCCCTGAAACAATGAAACGAACTATAAAAAGTAAGAATAAGGAGAAGAAACTTACCGCCTCAGGGACTTCGGATACCCAGAGGCCGGCGCGGGAGGAGTGCGGGTCCCAGCGACCCCCGTGTCGATGGGCTTGGCCCTAAAAAGCCAAGTCCAGAATCCTGCGATGGGCTAAATGAAAACACAGAAATAGCACTGCGTCCTGATTGGACAGGCGCAGCTGCTGATAAGAGGCTACCAAGGAGGTGGATATGGAGGATGATTACGAATATTACGATAGAGGAGTGGACCTTGCGAGGAAGATTATTGCGGACATCGATAGGAAGTCTGAAGATCCACAAATTCCTGACGATGTGAAGGCTGATCCTACGTTCGTCCCTCCTGGGGTGTCTGACTCGGAGGAATCGACACACCGGGATGAACATGCAGCTGGAGATGTAATAATGATTGAGGATGACGACGATGACGAGGATACACCTCCTCTACCTACCCCTAGTAGGGAAAAGAGGAAGGAACGATTCTCGTCGAATTCCCCAGACAATACGACGAAACCTTTCAAAAGAAGGTATACGACTTCGGAAAACGAAGTTTATACTCCCGTTCTGACAACTGCGAAACACAAACTTACTATCCACCCGGTGACTGCCACCAATTTACGTAACTATAACACTGAGCAGTTGACTAAGTGCGCTACTGAATGTCTAGAGAAAATGGAGACTATTCGAACAAGTAGTAAAACATTAAAGGTAATTTTTTAGGCTATCTCAGAGATGGGATAGCAAATATTTTCGAGATTATAGATATTTATCGCGAACGTCTTGGCGCTACTGGCGATATCGCAGATCTGGAGTTACAAAACAAAAATCTCACAACTCAACTGCGTAAGATCACTCGCGAGCAGGAGCTCCAAAAGAAGGAGAGAGCACTCTATGCTCCGTAAGGAGAATGAAGACCTTCGTAGGGACGTGGAGATGCTCCGCGAGGAGATAAGAAGTATGAGGGATGCCAAAAATCATTCAGGATCCTCCTCAAAAGCACTCTTTGAGAACAGTCCTGCTCAGGGAGCTGATACTCGTAAAATTGATACCAGGTTGGCAACAAAGAGCATGGAAGACTATCCCCCTCTCCCTCAAAGGAAGCCTAGGGTTATCTCTTCTGAAATACTGCGCGATAAAACTATCAAAATACGGAAACACCCTATGACCGCTTCTGGGTCAGAGACTGATATAATTGAGGCTCCTACCTCGAGCAAGAGGAGATCTCCTCCTGGAAAGAACAAGAAATCCGATAGGAGACTCTTCCCACGCAGACTCCTACTCGTACTTTGTATCCAGAGGAGGACACTGGTCCAAATTACATGCTTGAATGCATGAACAGGCAGATCGCGCAACTAGTTTCCAATATGGAGGAATTGCGTTCTAAATTCGGCTCAAAACCAGAAGAATCCTCGAATAATTATAAGAAGAAAAGGACTAAAAGAACATCCTTTAAGAACGACACCACTGAGACCTCTGGCATCTCTGACGGGGAAGCTTTAGGCCCGCAGATCTCTGCGCCGCCTACCGTTGATGTCGTACGAAACGAGGCGACTGTCCGGAATGATGGATCTCGACGTGGGGTCGTCGGAGGTGGCCCTCGTTCGATTACCTGCCCGCGCAGACCACCGAAAACTGCCGCGGTTTCGATTACAAGCCTTAAAGAGGACGTCAGCTACGCTGATATTTTGAAGAAAGCTCGTGAAAGTATAAACCTGGATACTCTCGGTATCGAGACTTCGAAGATCAGGCGCGGTATCAACGGCGGGGTCATTATTGAGATCCCCGGCGCGGACGGTACCTCTAAGGCTGATACGCTAGTGGGAAAGCTCAAGGAGGTTCTGGACAATAATAACATACGTATTACTCGCCCGACCACTATGGGCGAGCTGCGTATCTGGAATTTTGATGACTCCATCTCCCCGACTGAGATTCTTAACGAAATTTCAGTAGTCGGAGATTGTGACGAATA
This sequence comes from Temnothorax longispinosus, assembly GCF_030848805.1. Classification (NCBI taxonomy): domain Eukaryota; kingdom Metazoa; phylum Arthropoda; class Insecta; order Hymenoptera; family Formicidae; genus Temnothorax; species Temnothorax longispinosus. Next base: position 27,054 of record NW_027270703.1, on the reverse strand, counting down.
TCTCGTTAAGATCGGCAACATTCGTAAAATGAATAACGGGCTTAATTCCGTACGGGTCAAATGCCCCCTATCTGCGGCAATCAAAATCTCGGCCACGAATAAGTTTAAAATAGGTTGGACCATTGCTCGGGTCGAGCTGCTCGAGACAAGACCCGTCCAATGTTACAAATGTTGGCGTTTCGGACATGTCCGCACCACATGTAGTTTCCCTGAGGACCGGACTGGCGCCTGCTTCAGGTGTGGTGAACGCGGTCACCAGATTGGCGCTTACAGAGAAGACCCCTGCTGCGTCGTCTGTAGAGATGCCGGAAGACCCAGCGATCATCGACTGGGATCGCTTAATGCTTGCGCGAGCGTTGAACCTACACGTGGGAGACGTAGGGACCTTGTGATTAACGGTCGGGCAGCGACGCAGAGATGACTCTGTGTCTCCAACTAAATCTTAACGGTAACAAGGAGGCTCAGGACCTCCTTGTTCATCATTCAAGGGAAATGGGGGCTGCCGTTTGTGCGATTTCCGAACCTGCCCGAACGCACAGCTCTTATCAACTGTGGTTCTACAGCCACGACCATCTCGCGGCCATCTTTGTTAATAACAGGGTCACGGCAAACCCTGCCACGTTGGAGGCCCGTGGTAGACATTGTGTACTGGTCAGATTGGGAGAGATTTATATTCTTTCATGTTACATCTCTCCCAACGTTGATCTTCCGACATTCTCGGACTTCTTGGAGGAGCTATCCACCATTTGCTCCTGTGTAGCACACAATAACAGGCTCATCATCTGCGGAGATTTTAATGCCCACTCTCTCTCCTGGGGATCGAACACCTCTAATGTCAGGGGCGAGGCTCTCGAAGAACTTGCGTCACAACTCGACTGGAGACTGATAAACCGGGGAAACCACCCCACTTTTTCGAGCCACCAGGGGACATCGATAGTGGATCTTACCTGGACTTCCTCTGATTTATCCGGCAGAATCCGTAATTGGTCCGTGGTGACATGGAGTCCATGTCTGACCATTTCTATATTTCTTTCGAAATTGCGGATTCATCGACACGGCGTACAACACCACCACTGCCCCGCCGATGGAATTTCAGAAAGATGGACATTGGACTTTTCCAGGAGGCCATTGAGTGGAGATGTGCGGTGACTCCTGGTGATCCAGAATACCTGATCGGGGTGGGTCCTGATCAATGGATTCACAATTGCAGGCGGCGGTCCCTCGCCTGCGCGCTGCTAGATCAGACAGGGCCTACTGGTGGAATGACCAAATAGCACAATTAAGAACCGCGGCTATCGCTGCAGGAGAGCTGGACTCGTGGTAGGAGTAGAGATTTGCCGGAAGTATTGGAAGCTAAAAAAATCGCTTACACTGCCGCTACTCAAAACCTAAAGCACGAGATACAGAACGCCAAGTCCGCCGCGTGGCAGGAACTGATTGACACGCTGAAGGATGATCCGTGGGGTCTTTCCTAAAGTTAGTTTTGGAAAAACTTAGGAAACCTACTCCGGGGCTCAGCACCACCCTTGAGCCAGAAGTGCTGAATCGTCTATTGGATGACCTGCTCCCGCCTGGTCGGGAACTGTCTCAAGTGAATCTAGGTGATTGTGAGGAGGGGAGAACCCCCATCACCTCAGATGAAGTAGAAGAAGCGATAGCGGCCAAGAGGTCTAGCAACACGGCACCCGGTCCTGACGGCTTCAAAGCGACCGTCCTAAAAAAGTTACCTCCTACTATGGTGCATCGACTGACGGCTAATTTTAACATATGCATGCAGTCTGGGGTCTTCCCATCCAGGTGGAAGCTAGCGGATCTCGTTTTGATCCCCAAAGGAGATATTCCACCACGCGGCGAGGTGCCCAAGGCAAGACCGATTTGCTTCCTGAATGAAACCGGGAAAGTTTTTGAGCGCATTATTGCCAACCGTTTGGCCACTTATCTTGACCAAATCCCAGATACGATCTTTCGGCGAATCAATTTGGATTTCGTAAGATGCGCTCAACGACTGACGCTCTTTTCCTGGTCAAGAACATAATTACTGAGGCCCGCGCGAACGGCAGAGTTGTGCTGACCGTTTCGCTGGACATTAAGAATGCGTTCAATTCTATTAAACATTCTAGAATCAGAGCTGCCCTAAGGAACAAGCGTGTTCCGCGGTACTTGAGGCGCATTGTAGAAGATTATCTGAGAAACAGAGTGATCAGATATGTCTCGTCTGACGGCACCCGTCGCACTAGGCGTGTCAACAGAGGGGTCCCGCAGGGATCGGTACTGGGTCCTCCGCTTTGGAATTTGGGTTTTGACCAGGTGCTGCGCACTCTGCTTCCAGGCGATTCCCATGTTGTGTGTTATGCCGACGACACATTGCTCCTAGTCGCTGAGGACGATTTCGATTCGGCATGCGTTCTCGCGTCTGAATGCCTGGACAGGCTGATGATCAACATCCGAGACCTCGGCCTGTCGGTGTCCTGGCCTAAGACGGAGGCCGTATTCTTTGGACACTGTCCCCGAATTCGAACTTTGTCTACGAGGGACAGAACATCAAGATATCCAGCAACATGAAGTATCTTGGTGTTTACATTGACAAGAGATGGGCATTTAACACCCACGTGAATTATGTTGCCGCAAAGATCTCTAAGGTAAATCGTGCCTTGTGCGCAATTCTCCCAAACCTCAGAGGGCCTATCGAGAACAAGCGCCGGTTATATTACTCTGTGGCAACCTCTATTGCACTCTATGCCGCTCCCATTTGGAGCGAGAAATTTATGGCCTCCGAAAATAAGCAGAGACAGATGCGCCGCGCGCTCCGACTCTCTGCGCTAAGAACTATCATGGCGTACCGTACTGTTTCGTACGAGGCGGCTACGCTCCTGGCCCGTGTTCCGCCTCTGCATCTCTATGCGGAATTCCTAAGAAGGACATACTTCCGACATCGAAGAATGAAGGAGAATGGGAATTACAATGAGGTATCGGCTGTCGCTGTACGTTTGGAGGAATGGGACGCACTATGAGAGCAATGGCGCACCCACATCACGCGTGTAAATCTTCCGGGAAGAAGAACGAGAGAGGCGATCGGCCCCAGTTTTGAGGACTGGTTAGATCGCAGTTCCGGCTTCTTCACTTATAGATTGACTTCAGCTTCTAACAGGTCATGGGTGTTTTGGCACTTACCTATATAGGATTGGTAAGGAGGATACCCCAATATGCCGGTATTGTGACGCGGAAGAAGACACCCCAGAGCACACCTTGGAGGTGTGTCACTTCTGGGCTCTAGAGCGTGGTGAACTTGCTGCTGCGATAGGTCAGAACCTCTCCCTGGGAAATATCGTTGCTAGGATTTGCAACTCCAAAGAACGCTGGAACGCGTTTTCGGTTTTTGCTGAGCGCGTTCTTCAACGCAAGGAGGAAGATGAGCGTAGGAGACAACATCAAATGATCCTTGATCCGGGATAATCGCGTTTTCTGCGATGTTATTGCGGCGTTATGTATTGCGTGCGGTTTTCTTTTGATGCGATTTATTTTGCGTGCGGACGGGGTCTTCCTGCCGTTCCTGGGTTGCCCGGGCGCGGGCCGGTTCTGGCTCTCCTCCTCCTGGGGTCCGGTGCGTCGCTTCGGCGACGTTCCCGAATCCCTGGGGGGTGGTTGGTTGGGGGCGGTCGGCGTGCGGGTTTCCCTATGGGCGGCCGGATGGCCCTGTAATAGAAAGTAGATTTAGTCTTATATCTATATACATTTTAATTCTTTCTCCTGGGAGCTCCGCTGCGATGGGTCGGGGGCTCCCTGGGGTCGGTCGCCCGTGGTCTCGCCGCTCACCGCTGTGCTTGCGGGGCTCCGGCCCCACTGCTCCGCAGTGGGTTTGCCGGAGGCTCCGTTGTGGCTGCTGGGTGCGGGTGGGTCGTCCTTCTGGGTGTCCTCGGCCTGCGGCGGGGTTCTCGGGATCTTTCTCTTTTCGCGCCCCTCCCTCCCCTTCTCCCCCCTTCCGGGGAGCCTGGGAGTGGGACGGGCGTGATCATTAATACAGCCGCTAAAGCGGCCCGTGATGCGGACTTTGAGTCCGACTGTTTCTCCTGGTGGTGGGTATATGTTTAACCGTCAATGTTAACGAGCGTAGCTCGTGGCTTTTTGATTCGTGTGGAACCTCTCTTCCGGGTAGAGGGGTTCCTGTTCGTCTGGTACGTGCATGTCCTATGGCCCTGTGCGTTCTTCCTTGGGACGTCCGTGATTCCCTATGGAATGGCCACGCAGCCAATGAAGAGCGTCCCTCAATGATATGACTGCCCGCGGTCAATATCATGAGGACCTCCGAGGCGGTCGAACGTTTCACATCGCTCCGTACAAGTGTGTTAATAGTGTTTTTTATACCCAGAATTTTTGAGAAATTCTGACACACGGTGATTCGCGCTGTGATTAGGAGACGATTTATATTTGAATTATTACTGACATTGTTGGGATGGACTGGATATTAACATTTATATTTTCTATACGGAATGGCTGCGCGTGTAACAAGGGGACCTATGTGCCACATGGCACTCTGTGACTTTGTAAATTCCAGAAATATCGCGAATCTCTGACATATCGCTCATAATCGGTCATCGATATATTTAATTATGATCTTGTGCATCGAACCTCGCATATATTATTCGTGTTTTTACGTGATTTATTATATATTTTACTAAATCATTCCTCGGGTCACGCCTTACACGATAAGATGGCCGCCCTTGCTATATGAGAAGAAGGTACATGAAGGAAGGAAGGACGACATTTATTTTGGTTTTAATGCCCCCGGACTGCATAAACTCTATCTTATTCTCACTTTATTACATATATGGTGAGTTAATTGTTTCTCCGGAGTGAAATGTGCGTCTGCCTTGCTCGATTGTCTCTAAACTGGTGTGAGGGGAGGAATTTATTTTGCGAACATGGTTTGCGCATATCTGTCTTTCGACGGTTTGTTCGTCGATTGTGAAAATGGCCGATTTCAGTACGCCTCGTGTCTTCTCACGTCGGCGGTTACGATCGTTCATGAAAATGGCCGATTCCAGTGCGCCTCGTGTCTTCCTATGTTGGCGGTTACGATCGTTCATAAAATGGCCGATACCGGTTCGCCTCGCGTCTATCGCGTTCGATGATAATGGCGTATCGCACGGTGTCAATCGGTGACAAGATATTCATGGCGTTTCGCGAGAATGATATGCCTGCGATCGCATCTGTGGCTCGCGAGAATCAGTATTAGTATTATTGACAATGACGGGTGTCTTCCTCGCGCGGGGATAACTCCACGCAATCATGCTTTGCAGTGACTGGCCGGTGCCAATACCCTTTCGGTCTACCCGTCGCGAGGTTTCCGCCTAGATCGGGAAAAAATACGGAGTGCGACATGATACCCTCGAGAATGCATTTTCGTGTGTGCATTTTACAATTGCTGGGCCTTATCATTCTGGCCCTGTATACGCGCACATATGCATACGTATAATACTGTGATAATAACGAGAGGTTAACTCACTTACGTGGCTCGAATAGGATTATTATATTTTTTAGTTTTATACTTAACGAGATCTTTATCAGACTTCACTATATGCTCTTGAAGCTTCGTTTATCATGATCTTTTGTACGGGAAATTGTATTTTATATATACTATTGTTATAGCACTATATTCTTTTGCCTATTATAACGTGTGTCATAATCGTGTGAACATAATATATAGGAATCTGCGTTATACTGCGTTACTGCGTTGATCGCAGTTAAGACTTATTGCAATTAATTGACTCTGTAATATATTGCAGAATGTCGGGTGACATATACACTTAAGTGAATGTTTTTGTGATTTGTCATAAGTATTTTGTTCATGTGACTGTATTTATGTCCTTTGTTATGTCCTATGTTCTTTGTTCATCACATATTGCAGAGCATATGTATTTTCCATCATGTATGCATATCTGGAGATCGTGATTAATACTCATATCAGGATCCGTTATCTCCCTGGCTATCAGCTGTACATATAAAACAAATGTAACGTTGTGCCATGAGGAAAATTGTGATGTAGATGACGGGTCAGGGAGTTGTTGATGCTTAATTGATGAATAACCCACACAGCAAAACTTGTTTCAGAAAGCTTTCCGAAAGATAACTTGGAAATTAATATTGAAATGTATAATTGAAATCATTCAGAAATATTTCTGAAACGTTTTATCAAAATAATATATCATTGAAAGCTTTCCAAAAGATAACTTGGAAATTAATATTGAAATGTAACATTAAAATCATTCAGAAGTATTTCTGAAACGTTTCATCGAAATTATTTATGACCCTTTTCACTGAAATATTTCTGAAATATTACGAAATATTTTAGAGAAATATTTCGTACGTAATGTCTAAAATACATATCATTGAAAGCTTTCCGAAAGATAACTTGGAAAATAATATTAAAATGTAACATTGAAATTATTCAGAAGTAAAAATTTGAATCGTCAGTGAATAATTAACAATTAGCAAAAGAATTATGTTCGACCCAACTGGCAAATTTTATTGTTCACAAAAAACGCTACGTTTCGACCGCAGATTTCGGTCCTTTTCAAGCGTATAGAAACACTAATAATATTAATTATTAGTCAGACATAATGTCCAAACTACGCCGAATCTAAAAACTAAACATCAAAAATTGTGGCACGCAACAATATAAGTATAAGTCCAAAAATAATTATATAAATCAAAACTTACATATTTGTGCGTTAAATTTACAGAAGTAAAATACAATTTAAACGGCATTTTCGTTACTCATTTATGTCGAAGGGCATGTAAGAGCCGTGCGGTGGTAACATTGTAACTGACGAGGAACAGACAAGTAATAAACAAACTATAATGATGTCAATATTAAAAGCCAGAGCGTGGAGAGGGAAACAGAGAAGAAGAAGATAGAATTACGTTTCTTTTATAATATGTTCGTAGAGAGCGTTAAGATTCTTCGTGTCCTTTTGTAAATTAATGGTGTCATCAAATTTTTAATAAAAAATATCTCCGCTGATTCCCTTCTTTCTAATCTGTCTCTTCTTATGTATTAGTTCTGGCTTCCCCCAATCGAAATCATGCCCATAGGATGTTCGATGTTCACTCACTAAAGAATGCTTGCTCGCCGGTTTTCTGATATCGTTCTAGTGTTCTTTGAGACAAATGTCTTTTTGTCTGCCCAATAAACGTAGCATTGCAATTTTTACATCTCTACGAACATAGTTGGGCCGAACATAATTTTTTGCTAATTATTCAAAAGTATTTCCGAAATGTTTCATCAAAATCATATATCATTGAAAGCTTTCCAAAAGATAACTTGAAAATTAATATTGAAATGTAACATTGAAATCATTCAGAAGTATTTCTGAAACGTTTCATCGAAATCATTTATGACCCTTTTCACTGAAATATTACGAAACATTTCAGAAAAATATGCAACGACGCCGCTAGGCGGCGCATAATGGTAAGACTAACTCACAAGTAAATTTCAGTTGGGATCTAATATAAACAGGCCTCCGGCGAATCAAAATCATGACTATGATCAAGAATATGTTTTACGAAGGACAGGAAATTGTTCCGGATGACCCTATACAGGGTGATCCGAAACAATTTGTATGAGAAAAAGTATCTGAAATATTTCCCATATATTTTTGAAACATTTTAGAGATATTTTCGAAGCATTTCAGAGATATTTCTGAAGCATTTCAGAGATATTTCTTAGGCATTTTAGAGGTATTTCTTAAGCATTTCAGAAATATTTCTGAAGCATTTCAGAATTATTTCAGAAATATTTCTGAGATTTCAGAAACATTTCTGAAATCTCAGCTTGGCGGACATTTTAGCTTTCTGAAACATATCTGAAACATGTCTAAAATGTTTTTTTGAAAGGTTTCATATTTCATTGACAGTTTTTTGAAAGCTTTCTGAAATATTTCGGTGCTGTGTGGGAAATGAATTAAGAAGTGATGTAATGGTGTACAACATATATTGTTTACTCATAGTTATCCTTCCCTACGTCCTATAGTGATAATTGATATGACATAACCTATACTAGTGACAGAAGGGTTTTATATCGTGGAGTGATTGTTGTAAGTTAAACTCGGACTTACAACGACAATTATATATACGTTACGCAACATTTCAACATATTTCACGTCTTGAGAACATTTGATTTGGAAAATCAGAACCTTTTACAGATCACTTTCATACATAAGATACATAGGTGCTAGATACTGGTAAATGATTATTTTCTGGTTTGAATCTCCGCATATGGTGTCTATCAGTAAGAATTATATTTAATTTGGCATAAAATTATAAAATACCTACATATTTGAGCACTTAAATCAGTAAATTTTAACATTAAAGACATATTTTTATACTAAGTGATCTGATTCAACAAGTATAGTGAGATGGTTATATTTCTGGACAAACTTGCATTAATGTTAAATTGCGGCAACTGTATATACTTTGCATAATGTTTATTGAATAAATTACACAAATTTATTGGTATAATGAATATATTTGCGGAACGCAGATACAGGCGGCTTGCGTCGAGGCAAGGCGGAAACGAACTGAAGCTATATAAAAACTAAGATGTGTATCATCTAAAAGAAACGTGCATAGACTCCAGTATAGACTAGGGACATTATCTTACTAGTAGAAGCATTAACCAATCAGAATGTTACAAAGAAATAGGCCAATGAAAATACTTCTAACACTCCCACTATTTTGATGCCTATTTAAAAAAAAACTCAAAAGTATCTACTAACTATCACATGAGATCTCTTAAAACTAATAGAGATTACATACTAAAACGTAAATCTTTTATGAACAAAAATATTAGACTTTAAATGACACACAAAAAAATATTGATACTAAGTTTATACACTTAATTGTTTCTTATGTTGAGAGGAGATCGAATATTTTGAAAAGCAATTTTGGGCAAAGCCTTTGTAAATGTCTGCTAATTGCTCTGTCGTTGGAATATATTTAACATCTATCACGTTACTCTCATACTTCTCTCTTATGAAGTGATAAGCGACGTCTATATGTTTAGATCGTTTATGAAAAACTGGATTCTGTATTAATTTGATGGTACTTTGATTGTCAATATGCAGTGTAGTCGCGTTGGTCTGTCCTTCTCCAATCTCTAGTAGTAGTTGTTTTAACCACACTGCTTCTCTGGTGGCATTTGATGCTGCCACATACTCCGCCTCCGTTGTGGATAAGGATACGGACTTCTGTCGTTGACATGCCCAGGTGATTGGCCCTCCACACATTAAGAAAACATATCCTGTTGTTGAACGTCTGGTCTCTCGGTCGTTGGCATAATCGGCATCAGAATATCCGACTAGTTTTTTATTCTTATTATCCTTACTGTATAAGATCCCAAAATCACGTGTTTCTTTCAGATATCTTATAATGCATTTTAAGGCTTTCCAGTGATTTTTATTGTAATTGGTTTGAAAACGACTAAGGAGATTCGTCGCAAACATGATATCCGGTCTTGTAGTTAAAGCTGCGAACATAAGCGATCCAATCGCCTCTCTGTAGGGTAATTTCTCTTCCAGATCATCTTCTTCTGTTTCCGAATTACAAGTTAATATCGTGTGCGGATCAGCTGGCACACTTTTTGTTTTTGCGTCTTCCATGTTGAACTTCTTGATTAATCGATCAATGTATCCAGTTCCATGAAGAAATATCGACCCATTTTTCTTGTCTTGTTTTATCTCCATTCCAAGAAAATACTCTGGTTCGCTTACTGTAACTTGAAAAAACTTGTTCTAATGCACCGATTATCTTCATTGCCGTTTCTTCATCCTCTGCAAGGACAATGCCATCATCCACATAGACACCGATCAATACCATGCGACCTTCGATTTTTCCAATATAGATGCATTTATCAGCCTGACATTGACGAAAACCATGATTCTCGAGAAATTCCTTAAGTTTTAGATACCAGCAACGAGATGCCTGCTTCAGCCCATATAAGGCTTTCTTCAATCTGCAAGCTAAATTCGTGGACTCCATCACTCCTTCAGGGACCTCCATATAAACTTCTTCATCCAGTTCACCATGAAGAAATGCAGTTTTAACATCAAACTGCAATATCTTGAGATTTTTAGACACAGATAAAGCAAGTAAGACTCGAATCGTATCATACCTTGTTGTTGGTGCGAAGGTTTCCATGTAATCAACTCCTTCAATTTGATCAAAACCTCTTGCCACGAGTCTGCTTTGTAACGTTGAATTTGACCATTTGGATGCCTTTTTACTTTAAACACCCATTTCGAAGTAATGCATCTTTGTCAGGAGGTAAGGGAACTAGCTCCCACGTATCATTTTGTTTCAAGGCTTCTAGTTCTTCGGCAATTGCTGCCATCCATTTCTTCGAATCTGGACTACATACGGCTTCATGAAAAGTCATCGGTATATCAGCCTCTACAAGATTAACTTCATAGCGTTTTGGAGGATGTAAAGTTTCCCTAGGTCGTAATACTCGTTTTTTATCTTCCAGTTGCACTTTATCTTGTGATTGTCCTGGTATTTCTACAGGTTGCTGCCTGTCTTCTACATCTTGACCATTTATGTCTTCATTTTCTTCTACCGGTTGAATATTCTCTTCTCTGTAATCTTCTAGATGAACCAAAACTGTGTTTCTTCTCGGAAGTTTCACCTCAGTCGCCTCATTAAAAGTTACGTTTCTTGAAATCGTAATTTTCTTACTTATTGGATCGAATAATCTGTAATTTGTTGAATCTTTATCATATCCAACTAAAATCAGTTTTCTTCCTTTAGGTTCCAATTCCTGCGACTTTGTTTGGAACAAATACGTACGCTTCACTGCCGAACAGTCTGATATGATCTAATGATGACTTCTTACCGTACCATGTCTCGAAAGGTGTTGAGTTGGGAGTCTGTGTCGTAGGAGTTCTGTTTAATACGTATACAGCAGTATTAACTGCTTCGGCCCATAAATTCTTTGGTAAGTCCCTCGTGTATAGCATGGACCGAGCACTCTCCACGACCGTTCTATTCTCTCGTTCCACTCTGGCGTTTTGCTCGGGAGTGTATGGCGCTGTCGTCTCATGCTGAATACCCTGTCTCGAAAGATAGTCCTGAAACTCGAAATTACAGAATTCGGTACCATTGTCTGTATGAAAAAACTTTTATTGCTCTACCGAATTTATTTTAGACAAGTTGACGTATTTTTTAAAACATTCAAGACTGTCAGATTTATGTTTAATAAACATTACAGTACAAAAGCCTGAGGCATCATCTTTGAATAAAATGTAGTATTTCGCTCCACCAATAGATGCCGTTTCCATCGGACCACACAAGTCACAATATATACGTTCACCTGGTACAGTTTTTCTCTGTTTGCTTGAAGAAAAAGGCAATTTGTGTTGCTTCCCGTATTGACATCCTTCACAGAAAAAGTCTTTCATGTCCGTGATTTTTACACCTTTAATGAGATCCTTTTCGATCATCTCACGCAAATACTTCACGTTGACATGTCCAAGACGTTCATGCCATTGTCTTAAATCCCCGCGCGAAACTACATTTGCTTCCGGAACAAGTATTGTTCGAAACATCATTGTGTAGAGGTTATTCGATTCACGAACCGCACACGCGACAAGTCTTTCTTGATCGAACACTTTAGCTGAGTTCTCTTCTTTTAATATCTTCATGCCTTTCTTGGTTAGTACTCCTTCAGATAATAGATTTCTTCGTAATTCCGGAACGTACAAAACATTCGTTATAGTTGACTCGTACCATCTTCCATCGATGAGTTTCTCTATTTTAATAGTACCGATACCTTTTATTTCTAATTCTTGTTTATTAGGAAGTGCAACATTATTTTTGTTTATTTCTTCAAATTCTGAGAAGAATTCTCGTCGATAAGTCATGTGAGCTGAGGCTCCACTATCTATAATCCACTTGTTCTCTTCTGATTCAGATGTTCCGTATGAAACGCTTTGAAATTCGACATTGAATGCCGAATTATTCTCTTGCTTGGATTTTTGATCTTCAGTGGTGGTCTTCTTCGCGCTACGGCAATGTCGAGCAAAATGTCCCTTTTTACGACAATTATAACATATCACTTTACTCTTATCAAATTTCTTCTTATTCGATTTGTCATCACTTTTTTGTGGATTGAGAGGTCTTCTGTTTACTTGAAGAGACGAGAAACGCATTTTCTTGTTCTTCCGTAGAGGTTAGATTGGCTTCTTCATCTAGTAGTCTCGCCGTGAGATTTGGCAACGTCTGTCTTGCGTCGTCCATTGAAAGCCAAGCTTGACGAAAATTTTTATACTTCATGGGCAACGTACCAAGAATTTTTGTAATGATGGCTGCGTCACTTAGTCTCTCTCCTGTCTCTCTCACCTGACGACCCAAGTTTTCCACTCTTGCTACGTACTGCGCCACGGTTTCGTCTGAGTTCATCTTCACTTGATGAAAACGATCGAGAATGATCATTTTATTGAATTCCGATTTTTGTTGGTACACTGCGTCCAATTTATCAAGAATTTCCTTCGATGATGTACAGCTTTCGACTAGTGTAATCTGAGTTGTTTCCATTGCTGCCGTTAACGTGAACATTGCGATCGCGTCGCTTTTATACCATATCGCTTGAGCCGCTGCGTTTGCTGCATCTGGCAAGGTTTCCGTTCCTGATGTGATACCGTAGACACCTTTCGCCTTTAATGCACAGATCATTTGGAATCTCCACTGTTGATAATTCCTGCCATCGAATTTATTCATCGACGCCACGTCGATTCTGTCGGCCATTTTTCTGTCTTGTCCGCGTTCCCGCGCTTCACGTCGTTTAGGTTGCGAAAACAGTCAAAGAAACTAATTCTTTACGCGAAGCACGACTTCAGAGCACTATTCCACGTACACGCAGTAGGGCAGGCTCTGGGCCCATAACCTATTGAATAAATTACACAAATTTATTGGTATAATGAATATATTGCGGAACGCAGATACAGGCGGCTTGCGTCGAGGCAAGGCGGAAACGAACTGAAGCTATATAAAAACTAAGATGTGTATCATCTAAAAGAAAACGTGCATAGACTCCAGTATAGACTAGGGACATTATCTTACTAGTAGAAGCATTAACCAATCAGAATGTTACAAAGAAATAGGCCAATGAAAATACTTCTAACAATGTTACAACATATTTCATGTTCTGTTACATAAAAATCAGTGAAACTCAAACATTAATGAGTCACACTTTTGTATCAAATGGTCTGAATGTTAAGTATTGGAAGATGGGATATTTTTCGGATAAATTTGTATTAACATCATTAAACAACAATAGTTACATATATTAGACGCAACATCTCGACATACATTATACTTTATTACATAAAATCAGTTTAATTTAAATATTGAGAGTCACACCTTTTATATCAGGTGGTCTGACTGCCAAGTGTTGAAAGATGGTCATATTCTCGGATAATTTTGCATTAACATTATTAAACAGCAATAATTAATATATTCTAATTAATGTCTCGACATATTTAATGTTCTATTACATAAAATCAGTGAAACTCAAACATTGAGAGTCTCTTTTCTATATCAAATGGTCTGAATGTTAAGTACTGAAGATGGTATTTTTTTTTTTCGGATAATTTTTGCAATAACACTATTAAACAACAATAGTCACATATATTTTTGTGTATAGTATTTTCATATATTTCCTATTTGTCATATATAAATTTGCTAAACTTAAACATTGAGAGTCACACTTTATATCAAGTGGTCTGAGCATTGAATATTGGAAGATAGTTACATTTTTAGATAAACTTGCATTAATACTACCAAACAACTACCTTTCACATATGCCTAGCATAATATTTAGACATATCCTACATTTTGCTACATATAAATTAGTAAACTTAAACATCGAGAGTCACATCCACTTCTTAAGTGAGAGTTTTGTTTGTCATGTCTCGAGTTGACTTATATTTCTGAACAGTAATAATTAATTATGCTTCAATCGCTTCAGATGTGTGTATATTTCGAATTACTTAATAATCTATTGGAGGATTGTACACAGATACAATGAATTTGTTACTTTGCAATATGTATTGTTTTTTGTTTATTTGTTTCCCGTCTTGTCCCTTGTGCAGATACAAAGAGGTCCAAAGCAATGTATTCTCAACGTGTGATTAGTATAACAATAATTACTGATACTAAAATAATAAAATAATAAATATGCAAATATGAGACCATATAACCTCATAGAATACACGTTCAGATACATTTCTTCTCGTTTAACCATTTGTTTTAGGACACCTGAATAGAGAGAAAGAAATAAATACATATACGCCAAACCTTTTTTTCTTTTCTTTTTATTTATTTATCATTGATATGATTATTACAATATATCTGGACTTCTTTGTCTTAATGTTGTGACGTTGCACCGTGTGCACGTCCCAGTCTTCCCAATTCCATATTTGTATTGCGCGCGTACTGCCGAGTTTATAGTTTTCAGGAAGAAGCGGCCTTTCGACAGCGTGGCGCCATCCGCCGGTGCGGTGAAGCGCCCTGAAAGAGGGCCGCGAGTCGACGCCAAACGATCCCGGCACTGTTGGGTCGATCTCGAGCGTTTCTTGTTCCCGTTGCGCCGGGAGGTAAGCGAGGGCGGCGGCCCTAGGAGTTACGTGAAGGAAGGAAGGACGAGATGTAACGACCAGCAATCCCGGACAGCAGGTATCGGGGAACAGCGGGGCGACTTGTCGAGTACCGTTTCGCGTTATTTTTGAGAGAGAGAGACGCGTAGTTTGCTTGAGAGTTTCCTTACCTACGCGTCATTGTCGTGAATCCCTTGCCGGGATTATCGCTTTTCCGTTTCGTTTCTACGGGTAAGACATAGCCCGCCCGCTGACTCCCCGTAATAATACCGAAGGGGCGTCCGTTTCTTCCCAACTCGACCGGTGTGGTATAAGATTTTGAGAGTAATCGAGTAACGACGAGCGACCGCGTGGCACCGGCCTGCGTCATGAGTGTGGCGCGTGTTGCGAGATCAAACCTCGCGGATCGGCTCAACAGTCATTAGAGTTAAGTTACCGTTTCGAGCTTTTCGAGATTACCGTTTATTAGTATCGCGTCTATCGATCTGTGTGTAAGGTATCTGCGTTTACGTTAGAGTTAGTTTTCGCGTAGTGAAAACTTCGTCGTGCGGGCTTTCCACGCGTCCGGCCGTTCAGGGGCGTGTCGGCCTTCGGGATACGTAAATTACCGCGCCCGGTACGAAAAGTGTGAGGCGTCGGAATACCGGACTTAGAGTCAGCCTTCTCGAAGAAGGTGCCCGAAATCGACCGCGATTAACGTTCAGAAATTAGAGTAAGATTTACTCCGGCTGAGAGCACCGCACGCCCCGGGCTGAAGGAAGCGTGAGTATCACGTGCTCGCGGTGTGGACCGTACGGCGAGGCTTCGCGTTATTTACGTTTCGAGGGGTGTTATGCGAGGACTCCTATATTGCGTGTATCGTTTAGTTTGCGAGAAACCTTGAGTTGTATTTGCGTGTATCGTTTAGTTTGCGAGGAACTTTATTTTGCGTGTATCGTTTAGGTTGCGAGAAATTATTGTGCGCGTATCGTTTATTTTGCGAGAAATTATTGTGCGCGTATCGTTTATTTTGCGAGAAATTATTGTGCGCGTATCGTCTATTTTGCGAGGAATTAGTGTGCACGTATCGTTTCTTTCGCGAGAAGTTATTGTGTGCGGATCGTTTATTTAGCGAGAACTCTTGCGAGAAGTCCCGACTGGATATTGTCCCCTTAGAGGGGGGGCCGCTATTTTGCGTGGCCGTTCGTTACGAGAAGTCTTTATTTTGTGGATATTGCTCCTTCGGCGAGGATTTCCGCGTGTAGCGGTCGTTCCCGAGAACTCCCCGTTCGCGTGCGTTGAAGTAGAGTCATTCTCAGTAATTGGTCGCGTAAATATAGAGTAGAGTCAATTAATTACGATTCGGTGTGACGTGGTGGATGTGGTCCTAAGATGGATCTCAGGATTGGGGCATATTTGGCCCTACGCTAGAACTGACGGAACACATAACGTCACACTTATTTTTTTATTTCATCGGAGAGTCTCGTGTATGAGTTGATGTTAGTTTTCGCGCTCCCGTTTCGCTTTATTACTGCGTTCTGCGTATTTCATCGCGTATACTATTTCGTGACTGCGGGTATTATTTCGTCGACACATATTATTACTTTTCGCGTATTTCTTGCGTATATTATTCGTCGTCGTCATTACTACGGCCGTGCCTTTCACCGCGTGGATTATTCTTGCGTGTACTAGCTCGCCGGAGCGTATTAATATGTTTCGTGCATTTCACCGCGTAGATTATCCCTGACGTGGATTATTCCGTGGAAGTATATTATTGCGCCTCGCGTACTCCCTAGCTTAGAGAGTTCCTTATTGCGAGTACAAGCTACACGTACGTTTTCCGAGAATATTAGTTCTGCGTCCGAGTTAGTTACAACGCGCGGACTCTTCGAAAGACCTTGCGTGGTCGGGGAACTGCGGATGATCGCGGTGAATCATTCGCTCGCGTCCTGTAAGTTGTAACGCTATTATCCAGCTTATTCTTATCTTATATTTTGATTTACATGTTACTTGAGTACTTTTTTTTGTGTTTGTTTCGCCTCGCCAAGGTCAAACCCCTCTGCATTCAGCCCATGTAAGGACCACGACCCTCTGTCGAAAATCCTGAGCAGTCGATGCGATCGGCCAGAGCGGATTGTGTCATGACGTGTGAATTAAGAGTTGTGTCGATAATTAGAGTTTATGTCGGATCTTTGTAGAGTTCATGTAGAGTACTTTTCGCGAGTTAGAGTAAAACGGTGGTGTGGCCGTATCCACACCTGGCGCCCAACATTGTTTCGTATCGCTTTCGAGATCCGCTCTGCCACCCGATCATATACTTGCTACGCGAGTCAGGCCCGCCTCACGGGCCGGGACAAATCATATAGAGAAATAGCGTCGCAATGTTTATGTCCATAATATGCGCTACTACATTATATATACATTATTTTGCTTATACTATGTTCACCCACCGACTTTTATTTAATGTTCATTTACAGACTATTAAACTGAATATGTTACAACAAACATTGTTTATTGACAGGTAGGTTAGAATATTACGCGCGCGCGTACTGTTTTGGACTGAGTTTTGAGAAGCACATGATGCGAAACTCACTGCTACATGTCTAGGGATTTTGTCACCTTAAGGCGGCTTCAAATGTATACTTACTTTTCGAAATAACTTTTGTTTCTATGATACATGATATAAAATAGCATTGATAAGGCTCATGTGATTTTTGATCTTTTGATTGATTCCAATCAATTGACCAGTTAACTAATTTGTTATATTTATAGTTAATATCTCTGTACATTGCCTGGTACTTTAATTATAATTAAAAATAATGAAAAAAACAAACAAAACTAAATAAATAAAACAAAATAAAATAAAATAAAATAAAATAAGTAAAATAAAACAAAACAAAATAAATAAAATATAGAAAATATATTTATACCAGGCAATTAGATTCAATTAGATTAAATTAGATTACATGCGATTATGTCAGCTTAATTAACACTATATATACATGTGAGACGACCGAATTCTCAGTTATCATCATGGAGGGTAGACTCTTCGGAGTCTTTTGTGAATATATCTTTGATTATTCTTTAAATTAATTCCCACGTACTGCTCACCTCTGCGCGGGATTATCAACTATTGCAGTCTTAGACCTGGCTGCAGAATTCGCAGTTGGACACTGCGAACTTTTTGATGAGCGGTCCTAGGGGTGCACCATGGGCGGGGTACACCCGAATCCAAATTGTCCTAAGGGGAGAACACCCCTGAAATAATCAAACAAATCATGGATAGTACGAATACGGAGGAAAACTTACCGCCTCAGGGACTTCGGATACCCAGAGGCCGGCGCGGGGGGAGTGCGGTCCCAGCGACCCCCGTGTCGATGGGCTTGGCCCTAAAAGCCAAGTTCAGAATCCTGCGATGGGCTAAATAAAAACAAAAATAAAGAAATATTACTGCGTCCCGAATGGACAGATATTGCATTAACTCCTCCGGCACTGTTCACCGATGCCGATGGTAAAAAGGTTACCAAGGAGGTGAATATGGAGGATATCTACGACCGAGGTGTGGATCTTGCAAGGAGAATCATCACAGATATCGACAGGAAATCACCTTTCGATGAAGATCCAAAAATTCCTACTGATGATGCGAGGGTTTGATCCTTCTGGGGTCTGACTCTGAGGAGTCAACACACCAGGACGAACGTACAATTGGAGACATTATAATGATAGAAGACGACGACGACGACGAGGATGCACCTCCTCCACCTACTACTAGTAGGGAGAAGAGGAAGGAACGCTTCTCGCCGATCTCTCCGGACAACACTACGAAAACCTATTAAAAGAAGATATACTACTTCGGAGAACGAAGTGTATATTCCAGTTCCGACACCAGCAAAACACAGATTGACCATTCACCCGGTGACTGCTACTAACTTGCGTACTTACAATACCGAACAATTGACGAAGTGCGCCACCGAATGCTTAGGAAAAAATGGAAACCATCCGTACGAGTAGTAAAAACATCAAGGGCAACTTTTCGGGCTATCTGAGAGACGGTATAGCGAATATTTCGGAGATAATCGACATTTATCATGAACGACTAAGCGCTACTGGTGACATTGCAGACCTGGAGCTGCAAAATAAAAATCTTACGACCCAATTGCGCAAGATTACGCGCGAACAAGAACTGCAAAAGAAGGAACACGCTATGCTTCGAAAGGAAAACGAAGATCTTCGCAGGGATGTCGAAATGCTCCGCGAGGAGATCAGAGGCATGAGGGATGCTCCAAATCGCATAGGATCCTCCTCAAAAGTATCTCTTGAGAACAGTCTTGCTGTGGAAGCTGATACTCACAAATCTGATATTGGGGTTGCAGCAAAGCGCTCGGAGGACTACCCTCCTCTTCCACAAAGAAAGCCCAAAGTTACTTCCTGCGAGATACTGCGGGATAAGGTTGTAAAAATCCGAAAACACCCCACAAGTGTCTCCGGATCTGAAACGGATGTGGCAGAGGTCCCTACCCCAATTAAGAAGAGGACTTCTCCTATGAAAAATAAAAAAATCCGATATGGAGACTCATTCCGTGCATACTCCAACTCCCACGGTGCATTCGGAGGAAGATACCGGTCCTACTTATATGCTAGAACGCATGATAGACAGATTGCGCAATTAGTTGTTAACATGGAAGAACTGCGCTCCAAGTTTGGTGGAAAATCAGAAGAACCCTCGAGCAACCTCAAGAAGAAGAGGAACAAAAGAACCTCCTTCAGAAATGACACTACTGAAACTTCTGGTGTCTCTGACGGGAGGCCTTTGGCCCGCAGATCTCTGCATTGCCTATCGCAGATGTTTGAACGAAACGTATCGACTGTTCGGAGCGACGGGCCTCGACGAGGGGTCGTCGGTGGTGGTTCTCGCTCGAGTGTCCGCCCGCGCAGACCCTCCCAAAACTGCTGCGGTCTCGATCACCAGTTTAAAAGAGGATATCAGCTATGCTGATATATTGAAGAAGGTGCGGGAGAATATAAACTTGGACACTCCCGGCATCGAAACATCGAAAATCAGGCGCGGCATCAACAGCGGGGTTATCATTGAGATTCCTGGCGCGGATGGTGTCTCCAAGGCCGACACACTCGTAGGAAAACTAAAAGAGTTCTTAGACAGCAATACCATACGTATTACTCGCCCAACTACAATGGGCGAGTTGCGAATTTGGAACTTCGACGACTTTATCTCTCCGACTGAGATTCTGAATGAAATATCAGTAGTTGGAGATTGCGATGAGTACCTCATAAAAATCGGAAGTATACGCAAGATGAACAACGGGCTTAACTCTGTATGGGTTAAAGCCCTTTATCCGCGGCAATTAAAATCTCGGCCACAAATAAACTCAAGATAGGATGGACCATTGCTCGGGTCGAGCTGCTTGAGACCAGACCCGTCCAATGCTTTAAATGTTGGCGTTTCGGACATGTCCGCACTACGTGCAGCTTTCCCGAGGACCGGACTGGCGCCTGTTTCAGGTGTGGTGAGCGCGGCCATCAGATTAGTGCTTGTAGGGCGGACCCTTGTTGCGTCATCTGCGGGGGTGCCGGAAGACCCAGCGATCATCGTCTGGGATCGTTAAATGTTTGTTCAAGCGTGGAACCAATACGTGGGAGACGTAGGGACCTGATGATTAATGGTCGGGCAGCGACACAGAAATGACCCTGTGTCTTCAATTAAACCTCAACGGAAACAAGGAGGCTCAGGACCTCCTTGTTCATCATTCGAGGGAAATGGGGGCCGCCGTTTGCGCAATTTCAGAACCTGCCCGAACGCACAGTCCCTATCAAATGTGGTTCCATAGCCACGACCATCTCGCGGCAATTTTTATCAATAACAGGGTCACGACACACTCCGCTACACTAGAGGCCCGTGGCAGACATTCCATCTTGGTAAGACTGGGCGAAATGTACATTCTCTCGTGTTATATCTCTCCCATGTTGATCTCCCGACCTATTCGGATTTCTTGGAGGAACTCTCCACCATCTGCTCCTGTGTGGCACAAACAATAAGCTGATTATTTGCGGAGACTTTAATGCCCACGCTCTTTCCTGGGATCGAGTGTTTCCAATGTTAAGGGTGAGGCACTCGAGGAATTAGCGTCCCAGCTTGACTGGAGACTTTTAAATCAGGGAAAACCATCCTACTTTTTCGAGCCATCAAGAGGACCTCAATAATAGACCTTACCTGGGCTTCTTCAGATCTATTTGGCAAAGTCCGCGATTAGTCTGTCCGTGGCGACATGGAATCGATGTCCGACCATTTTTATATCTCTTTTAAAATCATGGATTCATCGACCCGGCGTACATTACCACCGTTGCCTCGCCGATGGAACTTTAAGAAAATGGACATTGGACTCTTCCAGGAGGCCATTGAGTGGAGATGCGCAGTAGTAACTCCCGGCGATCCGGAGTATTTGATCGGGGTGGGTCCGGATCGATGGATACATAATTGTATCTATGATGCGTGTCAGCGGCGGTCCCTCACCTGCGCGCATCTAGGCCAGACAGGGCCTACTGGTGGAATGACCAGATAGCAGCAACTGAGAACTACGGCTATCGCCGCCCTAAAGAGCTTGGACTCGTGGCAGGAGCAGGGATTTTGCCGGAAGTGCTGGAAGCCAAAAGGATCGCATACATTGCTGCTAGTCAAAACCAGAAGCATGAAATCCAGAATGCCAAATCCACCGCGTGGCAAGAACTGCTTGATACGTTGAAGGAGGATCCATGGGGCCTTCCTTATAAGTTGGTTTTGAGCAAACTGCGTAAACCCACTCCGGGGCTCAGCACCACCCTCGAGCCGGAAATGTTAATCGTTTATTAGACGTGTTGGAATATGAGTAATTTCTCCGCTACACGTGATCAGCTGATGTGCGCGATGTATGCGCGAGAGTGTGTGAGTGCGTGTCGCGCGACTGGGGAGCGCTGTGTGGTGCGAAACGGGAGTAGTACGTATCGAGCCATAAAAGCCTAAGGATGGACGATACACAGCTGATCACGAGTATACTTGTATCCATGTGAATCATGGAGGTAATTATGTATAACTCGATAAATATATTAGTTCGAGAGAAGAAAGCTGTACGTGAGTGAACACCTTATTTCACCGATCCAGACCGATTTTCCGAACATGGTAGCAGAGCGTGGTTGCGAGTGAAAAAGGTCATGCTAACACGTGCTTTCGAATTTTTCGGAAAAAAGGAACCGAATGAAAGTGAAATTGAATCAAGTGAGAAAGAACACTCGGAGGAAGAATCAGAGAGAAACTGAAAAAGTTAAGAAAATATTTGAAGAAATTGTTCAAAAGAGATTGAGAAAATCTGTATATTGAAGCACGAGATCGAAGATTCAGAGAGGTCCAGAGATCCGAAATTAAAATTGAACAAGAAGAAATCAAAATGGCGTCAAATGACGAATTCAAGATCCCAGATTTAGTGGGAGTAACTACAGCATTTGGAAACACAGAATTTTATTATTTCTGGAGTACAAAGGTGTCTCGAACCAGCGACACGTGATAGATAAATGAAGAAGAAGCTGAGTGGAAGACAGAAAGATCTCAGAGCAAGAAACATCATTTATTGCAGTGTCACCGACGACCAACTTGAATTTGTGCAGCGAAACTACGGCCCAAGCAATATTGAAGAAATTTGATCAGCTGTATCTACGAGAATCTACAGCCCTGCAGCTTAATGTACGAAGCAAACTGAACAGACTGAGTCTGCGTGATTTTGACAACGCGAGCGCATTTTTTTGCGAATTTGAAAAGTTGATCAATGAGTTAAAAAGTGCAGGTGCTAATATAATTGAAAGAGAAAAATTAGACTATTTACTGAAACATTGCCCGAATCAATGTTCCATTTTGCCGACATAATTGATTCACAACCAGAGCAAGAGAGGACATGTGAGTTCCTTGAAAAGTAAAATATCCATGTGGGAGTCAAGCCGGAGCGACCATGGAAAAGGGAAGCATAGTGCATTCAACACTGAAAAAAAGGAATGGAGCATGTCATAATTGTGGAAAATTCGGCCATTACAAAAGAGATTGCCGAAACACGTGGCAAGCCGGAAACGGAAGCGGCAGAGGTGGCAACCATGGCGGCAACCATGGAGGGGCGCCAGCGCAAGGAGGTGCGCACAAGCAGCAGCAGCAGCCGTACCAGCAGACAGAGGCCCTGCGAGGGGGGCGGTCGTGGCGGCAGGAGAGGGAGTTGGCAGCAGCGCGGCGGAGCAGCGGGCCACTACTCTGAGAGAGACAACGACCCTTCGGCAACCTTCCTGGCGCAGGTAGAATGTAAGCGCGCACGTGCACCCGAGTCCGGAACGAACCCGAGACCGCGGCTTACGCGAGCGAAAAATGCGACATTGAATGGATCTTGGACAGCGGATGTTCAGATCACATTATAAATAATGATAAGTTTTTTGATGAATTTTTTGTTTTGAAAAATCCAATTAAAGTAAAGTAGGTGATGGTAAGACTTTAGATAGTACGAAAGTAGGAAATGTTATTACATACTTTGAAATTAATGGAAAAAGAATGAAAATTAATTTGATTAATGTCTACTATGTCAGAGAAATGAACAAGAATTTAATTAGCTTTGCAAAAGTCACTGATAGGAATAAAATAGTATCTGTTGGTAGTAATGCAAAAATTTATAATAAAAATGGAAAATTAATAGGAATTGCAGTGAAAAATAAGGGACTGTATAAGATCCAGAGTTACAGTAGTAAATCCGAATCATATGTAGGAAATATTGAGCAAATGACACAAAAGGAAAAATTTCATAGATTGTTAGGTCACGTAAATTTCCAGTACTTGAACAAAATGTGCAAAGAAAAATTAGTTGATGGAATGCCCGAGAGTTTAGAACAAATTCATTTAAAATGCGGAACATGTTTGCAAAATAAAATGCACAACCTAAAATTTGAAAATAATAGATACAGAGCGCAAGAAATTTTAGAAATAGTTCACACCGATGTAAATGGACCGCATACCACGACGGGCTATGACGGATCCAAATATTTTGTAACATTCATAGATGATTACAGTAAGTGCGCAGTAGTTTATCCAATTAAAAATAAAAATAAAGTGACTAAAAGTTTTGAAATTTTATGAATTTAGTTGAAAATCTTACTGGTAAAAAGATTAAGAAACTGAGATGTGATAACGGGCGCAATTTATTAATAATGATATGAATCAAATTTTACATGAAAAAGGGATAATTCTAGATACTTGTCCACCGTACACGCATCAGCTGAACGGAACAGCAGAGCGGTACAACCGATCTATAATGAATTCCGCACGATGTCTTTTACAAGAGTCAATTTACCGAGAAAGTATTGGCCAGAAGTTATTAAAACAACCGCGTATTTAAGAAATAGAACTATTACAAATACTATTGAAAGCAAAACGCCATTTGAGATTTTACTCAAGGAAAAACCGAATATTAAAAATTTAAAGGTGTATGGAAGCAAAGTTTTTGCCCGAGTTCCCGAGGTTAAGAGAGATTCAAAATGGGATCGGAAAGCAGATGTAGGAATTTTAGTAGGTTATGAAAGAAATGGATATAGAATTCTTGTTTAAAATAGAATGAATACAAGCAGTGAAATGTTACTAAGGTGAACGAGCAACAGGGATTTAGTTATCTCAGTATATTTACAAAAGCTCTTCCTGATGAGCAGAGACACAATATTTATAAAGCATACAATAGTAATCAATATAAATGGCAAACACATTGAATAGTAGCACAGTTCAAATTAAAGTCGAATAATAATCATCCTTAAACCCTAAAAATAAGAGCAAATTAAATAAAAAATATATAAAAGGTTGCAATAATTATGTTAATTATTACTTCTTGAAGACACTGTATGTGTCGTGATCGCAAATCGCATTACTTTTCTATCTCGCTACGAAAACTTGAACTAATACTTTGAATAATGTGCAACGTAATGTCGAAACTAAGAAATATAAATGAATATTAATATAACGCTATATAATTTGGTAGAATATGTAATGCTTCTTCCGAGAATCTTTACTTTTTGCTACGGGAACGTAAGAGACCCGCGAGACGGGCTAAACAATGAGGTATCAAATATCAAGGTTGTTTTACCGTACCGACGTAAACACAGAATCTCTCGAAAATGAATAACACAACGAATCGTCTCGAGTCAAAAACAACGCGGAATTCGGTAGAAATACAATTAACGCGTGTACACGTGGTGTAAACCAATGCGCGGCTTATCGATATTGCGATCTTACTAGCAATAGAGACCTTCGTTAGACAGCGTTATCCATTGTAATCGGAAGAGCTTCAAAGAGCCCGTAATGGCGTGGTCCACGCTTATCCGAAACACGGAAAGAAAAGGAAACGAAGTACTTAACGTTGAAGAACTCAGCTCGATCGTCATAGGCGACATTAACCAGGGATGCAATTCTCAAAAGCTAGCGTAATTCGTCCTTCTTATTAAGCACTCGCATCCTTCGTCCCTCGTGCGTCGGTTGGAATGTTCTCGCTCTCTCTCTTTCTCTTTCTCTCAGGCGGTAATAAACACGGAATGCACGCAGGAATCAATCTGGTCGTGATCTCGATGATCACACCACGCGTGTTAACGCGGCGCGAAGCCGGTACTTCGAAAGTAATTATGCAATGGCGCGTCTTTATACTACACTTTCCGAGCAGACTATTCTTCCGTAT
Organism: Temnothorax longispinosus; assembly: GCF_030848805.1. Classification (NCBI taxonomy): domain Eukaryota; kingdom Metazoa; phylum Arthropoda; class Insecta; order Hymenoptera; family Formicidae; genus Temnothorax; species Temnothorax longispinosus. The sequence continues at coordinate 1,697 of NW_027270703.1, read as the reverse complement.
ATTAGAATCAAGCCTCGTACAATTAATGTATACGACCGAACGATCTTACTTGACCGTACTTTATCGGGATTACGCTTATTCGAACGAATCTTACTAATCGAGCAAAGGGACCACGACCTCAAAACGTGCGTTCTGTATCTCAGACCTTGAGCGAATGGCGCGGAACGTGTCTCGTCGCGTCGCAAGCACGGACCGGTAACAACAAAAGAGGATTGGTAGCGCGCTCCTAGCTTCCGGCACCGTGGTCGCCGCTACGCTATTGATTTCACAAACAAGTCGATATTTTCGAGAACGCGCTAATTTTGAACAATTCTGGTTGATAATAAAATTATAAAAACACGAAATGTAGAAATTGTTGAAAATGAAGAAAATCTAGTAGGTTTTAGTGATCCAGAGATAAATGATAGTGAGTCCGAGAATAAATTTAATAAAAATTTTGAAAATAGCGAAATAGAAAATTCCGAGGAAAAAAAGGTTCAGAGAGAAATTGTTAATAACAATCGGTTTAATGTTAATAATCAGAGAGATAATAGAAAGCTAAGTAACAGTTCGGATCGAAGTGATGATTTAGACTATTTAGATGATGATCGAGACGATCAAAGCGGGATAGGAAAAAACCCGAGAGATACGGAAATCCAATTGCAACAAAAATTGCATATGTTCATGTAGTAAGTGCGAAAAATCCACTAACGTACGCTGAAGCGGTAAATAGCGACGAAAGTAAACTATGACTAGAAGCAATGAATAGAGAGATGTTTTGCTTAAATAAAAATAAGACTTGGATTCTTGTTGAAAACCAGGGGGTGTAAAAGCATTAGACTTAAAATGGGTATTTACGAACAAATCCGATGAGAGTAAAAAAGCGAGATTAGTTGTTCGCGGATTTCAACAAGACGAAATTTTAGAAGATTTATATTCGCCAGTAGCGAAAGTACAAACGTTGAAATTATTGCTTGCATATTGTTGTCAGGTCGGAATGTATATTGAACAAATGGATGTTGAGACTGCATTTTTGAATGGGAGCGTGAAATCGGAAGTTTATGTAAAACAACCACCCGGATTTGAAGATGGGTCAAGTAAAGTGTGCAAATTAATCAAAGCGTTATATGGTTTGAGAGAGAGCCCGAGACAATGGTATGAGTGTTTTGATGAGCATATTCAAAGTTTAGGTTTTAAGAGAAGCGAAAATGATTATTGCTTGTATATTAGTGAGGATGGAACAATCTTTATAATATTATTTGTTGATGATCTCTTGATTTGTGGGAAAAATAAGAAAGAATTGATGAAATAAAAAAGGGTTTGTCAAAAAAATTTCCATAAAAGATTTAGGAAAAATAGAAAAATATTTAGGTATAAGAATAAATATGATCAAAGGAATGGTGAGATGACACTAGACCAAAGTGAATATATCGAGTCACTAGCAGTTAAGTATAATTTAGAACATGCAAAATTGTACCAAACTCCAATGGAGCAAAATTTGAGCGTTGAACCCGCGCAGTCAGTACCCAAGAATATAAAATATAGAAATATAATCGGAGCGTTGCTGTATATAAGTACAGGCACGAGACCCGAGATAAGTTATAGTGTAACTATCTTAGTAGATTTCAAAATAGTTATGATGAGACGCATTACAAATATGCATTAAGAATATTGAAATATTTGTATTTGACAAAAAACTTGAAACTAACTTATAGAAG
>NW_027270702.1:0-4005 GCF_030848805.1 Temnothorax longispinosus | reverse complement strand
ATACAGGTTAAAATCTCCTCTTTTATACTACTCAGTTGTTTGGGGGTTTGTTTTTTGCTGTTTATTGTTTGTTTTAGACGAAGTTTTTTTGCGTTATTTTTTTTTTTTTTTTTTTGGGGTTTTTTTTTTTTGTTTGTTTATTATTTTTTTTCTATTTGTTTGTTTTTTTTTTTTTTTTTTGTTTTTTTTTTTTTTTTTTTTTGTGGGGGTCTTTTGATTGGGTTTTTTTTTTTTTTTGATCTTTCTTTCTTTTTTTGATTTTTTTTTCTTTTTAGTTTGTTTTTTTGCTTTGTTTTTCTTTTTTTTTTCTTTTTCGTTTTTTGCATTTGGTTGTCGTGTTTTGTTTATTTATTTTTTATGTTTGCGTCCCCGATTTGAGACATTTTTGTTGTTTTGTATTTTTTTTTGATTTTCGTCTTTTTTTTGTCTTTTGTTGTTATTTTTTTTTTTATTTGTATTGTTTTGGTTTTTTTTTGTCGTTTTTTTTAGTTGACGTAGTTGTTTATTTATTTTTTTTTTTTTTAGGTTGTTGGCTTTTGAATTAGGAGTTTTGTTCTGTTGTTGTTGTATTTTGTTTTAATGTTTTTGGATAAGTTTTGTTTTGCTTGTTTTTTTTTTTTGATTTTTTTTTATCCTTTTTTTATGTTTTTTTATTTTTTTGTGTATTTGTGTGTTGTTTTTTTAATTTTGTTCTTTTTTTAGTCGGGTAGGTGGATGTTTTTGTACGAATGTTTGTATTTTGTTGTTTTTTTTTTGTTTTTTTTTTTTTTTGTTTTTTGTGATTTTTTTTTTTCGTTTGTTTTTTTGTTTTTTATTGTCTTTTCTGTTTTTTTGTTTTTTTTGTTTTTTTTGACGTTTTGTGTGGTTTTTGTTTTTGTTTTGCTTTTTGTTTTGTGTCTTTTTTTTTTTTGCTTGTTGTGTTGCAATTTTTTGTTTTTTTTGACTTTTTGTGTTTTGTTTTTTTGGTTTTTTTTGTTTGTGTGTTTTTTGTTTTTGTTTTTGTTGGTTTTGTGTTTTTTTAGTTGGTTTTTTGGTTTTTGGGTTTTTTGTTTTTTTTTTGTTTTTTGTTTTTTTTTTTTTTTGTTTGTGTTTTTGTGGTGTTGTTTTTTTTTTTTTCTTTGTTTTTTTTTTTTTTATTATTTTTGTTTGTTTTTTTTTTTTGATTTTGTTGGTGTTTTGGATTTTCTGTTTTTTTTGTTTTTTTTTTTTGTTTTTTTGTTTGTTTGTTTTTTGTTGGGTTTTTTTTTGTTTTTTGATTTTTTTATGATGTTTGTGTTGTTGATTTGTTTTGTGGTGTTGATTTTTTTTGGTTTTTTTTTGGTTTTTTTGTTGTTTTTTTGTTTGGTTTTTTTTTGTTTGTTTTTTTTTTTTGTTTGTGGTTTTTTGGATTTTTTTATATTTTTTGTTGTTTTTTGGTTTTTGTGTTTTTTTTTTTTTTTTTTTTTTTTGTGTTTTTTTTTGTTGTTTTTGTTGATTTGTGGGGGTTTGATTTGTTTTTTTGGAGATTGGGATTTGTTTTTGTTTTTTTTTTTGTTTTTTGTCGGTGTTTTTTTTTTTTTTTGTTTTATGTTGATGTTTTGTGTTTTTTTTGTGTTTTTATTGTTGTGTTGTTTTTTTTTGGTTTTTTTTTTTTTTTTTTATTTTTGTTTTGGTTTGTACTTTTTTTTTTATTTTTTTTTGTTGTGGTTGTTTTTGTTTTTTTTGGTTGTTTCTTTTTGTTTTTTTGTTTTTTTTTTTGTTTGATTGGTTTTTTTTGTTTTTTTTTGTGGTGTATTTTTGTTTTTGTGTTTTGTTTTTGTTTTGTTTTTTCTGGTTTGATTTGTTTTTTCTTTTTTTTTTGTTTGATTTTGTTTGGTGTTTTTTGGTTTTTTTTTGTTGCTGATTTTTTTGTGGATTTTTTTTTTTATTGTTTTGTTATTTGTTTGGTTTGGTTTTTTTGTTGTGTTTTTATTTTGATTTTGGTTTTGATTTGTGTTGTTTTGTTTTTGAGTTTTTTTTTTTTTTTTTTTTCTTATTTTGTTTTGTGTTGGTTTTATTTTTTTTTTGTTTTGTTTTTTGTTTTTTTTTTTGATTTTGTTCTTTTTTTGAGTTTGATTTTTGTTGTGGTTTTTTTTTTTTTTGCTTGTTTTGGTGTTAGTGAGTTTTTTGTTTTGTTTTTGTCCTTTGTTTTTTTTTTGTTTTTTTTTTTTTTTGTTTGTTTTTTTTTTTGTTTTTGTTTTTGTTATTTTTGTGTTTTTTTTTTTTTTGGTTGTTTTTGTTTTTTTTTTTGTGATTCTTTCTGTTGGTGAACTGTGTTTTTTTTTTTTTGTGTTGTGTTTGTTTAATTTTTTGTTATTGTTTTTTTCTTGTTGTTGTTTTTTTTTTAGGGTTGTCTTTGTTTTGATGATTGTGTTTATTGTTTTTTTTTTTTTTTGTGTTTTTTTTTCAGGTTTTGGTTGTTTGGGTTCATTTAAATTTTTAGTTTTTTTGGTGTTTCTTTTGTGGGTTCGTTGTTCTTTGTTTTTGTTTTGTAGTTTTGTTTTTTTTTGTTTTTTTTTGTTTTTTTTGTTTGTTTGTTGTTGTTTTTTGTTTTTTTTTATTTTTTTTTCGGGTTTTTGTTTTTTTTATTTTTTTTTGGTTTTTTATTTTTTTTGGTTTTTTTTTTAGATTTTTTGTTTATTGTTGTTTTTGTTTGATTTTTTTATTGTTTTTTTTTTTATTTTTATGTTTTTTTTTATTTTTTTCTTTTGTGGTTTTTTGTTTTGTTTTGTTATTTTGGTTTGATTTTTTTTTTTTGTTTTTTTTTGGTTGTTTTTTTTTTGTTGTTGTTTTTTCTTTGTTTTTTTTTTTTTTTTTTTTTTTTTTTTTTTTTTTTTTGTGTTTTGTTGTTTATGTTTTTTGTTTTTTTGTTGAATTTTTGTTTTTGTTGCTTTTTTGATTTTTGGGTTTTTGATTTTTGTTTTTTTTTTTTGTTGTTTTTGTTGTGGGTTTTTTAGTTGTTTGTGTTTTTGATTTTTGGTTATTTTTGTGTTTTTTTTTTTTTGTTTTTTTGTTTTTTTTTATTTGGTTTTTTTTTTTTGGGGTTTTTTGTTTTTTTTAGTGTATTGTTTTTTTGGGTTTTGTTTGTTTTTTTTTTTTTTTTTTTTTGTTGTTTGTTTTTTTTTGTTTTTTTGTTTTTTTTTTGGTTTTTGTTGTGTTTTTGTTTTTTTTTTTTTTTTTGGGTTTGTTTTTTTTTTTTTTTGTTGTGGTTGTTGTGTTTGTTTTTTTTGAGTTTGATTTTTTGTGTGTTTTTGTTTTTTGTGTTTTTTTTTTTTTTTTTGTTTGTGTTTTTTTTGTTTTGTTTTGTTGGTTGTTTTTGTTTTTTTTGTTTTTTTGTTGGTATTTTTTGTTTTTTTTTGTTGTTGTTTTTTTTTTTTTTTTTTTTGGTTGTTTTTTTTTTGTTTTTTTTTGTTTTTTTTTTATTTTTTTTTTTTTTTTTTTTTTTGTTTTTTTTTGTTTTGTTTTTTGTGGTTTTTTTTTTTTTTATTTTTTTTTTTTTTTTTTTTTGTTTTTTTTGTGTTTTTTTTTTTTTGTTATTTTGTTTTGGTGTTTGGTTTGTGTGTGTTGTTTTTTTTGTTGTTGTATTTTTTTTTTTGGTTTGTTATTGTTTTTTTTGTGGTTTTTGTTTGTGTTTTGTTGTGTAGTGGTTGAGTGTTGTTTTGTGGGTTTTGTTGTTGTTTTTGTTTTTTTTGGTTTTTTTTTTGTATTGGTTTTTTGTTTTTGTTGTTTTTGTTGTTTGTTTGTTTTTTGTGTTTGTTTGGGAGTTTTTGTTTGTTTGTTTTTTGGTGTGTTGTGTTTTTTGTTTTTCTTGTGTGTTTTTTTTTTTTAGTGTTGGTGTTTTGTTTGTTTTTTTTGATTTTTTTTGTGTTTTTTTGTTTTTGTTTGGTGTTTTTGTTTTGTTTTTTGGTTTTTTTGTTTTTTTTTTTTTTTTTGTTTTTTTTTTTGGTGTTTTTTTTTTTTTTTTGGGTGTTTGGATGGAGATTGAAC
>NW_027270701.1:0-4010 GCF_030848805.1 Temnothorax longispinosus | reverse complement strand
TCTCTCACTCTTCCTACTAAAAGATCAGGGGAAAAGATTACGCACAATCGCGCGTAGAGTAAAAAAGGTCATATGGACCAAAACGATTAAACGTAAATTAACTTCAGTTAGTTAACAAGACGACGCGTAGCGTAACACTGAGGCTCAAGTATAGTTTCAGAGTCGGAAAGACTCAAGTTTAACGAGCCAGCGGCCAATGCGAGTAATATCGCGGAAAAATTGTCCAGGGGAGTTGAGAACCACGGGTGCGCGACCGACAATAAAGGCGCGTTCATAACGAACGAGGTGGTAAATGAATAAACCGAACCACCGTGCGGATCGGGATGAAAACAATGTGAACCAGTTGCAAAAGTCGTCAATAACGCAAAACAACCAGCGACGGTCCAGCGAAGCGTGCGATACCGGAAGGCGGCTTACCATATGTAATGGTAAGCGAACCGGGCGAGCGGACGGTGCGACCGATAAATTTACAACGCGAGGGTAATAAGAACATCCCAAAAAGAGGATTACCACAGACAAATAACGTAGCGAACGGATAGGTAACGAGATCGCTTTACCATGCGACATGGTAAGGGAACCGCGCGAACCACAAGGTCAAATGACCGATTGACGATGTCAGAGGGCTGCGTATGTCGCGAGAACACCGCGGACACCGGCGATCGATAGGAGAGCTGGATAAACCGCGAAATCAATTTACCAAGCGGAGTGGTAAACAATCTGAGCGAACCGGGGGCCGAGCCGGCGAACAAACCATGCGAGCGCGTAATATTTGGCGGGACCAACGCAAGCGTACGGATGAGCGGCGTGCCGAACGCGCGGAATACAAGATCGCGATACCACGGAGGCGCGGTAAAGGCCGGAGGCCAGCGGGCCAACCGGACGGCGAATAAAGGCCGTAGGCGCACCCAGGGCGTAGCCAGGAGCGGGCCACGACCAACGGTCAGCGGACCGGAAGTAGGGGAGGCGCTAGAGCGTTGCCACGTATTCGCGTACGCGTAGGAACACCGGGTAGATCATGGAGCGCGTAACGGGTGACCCCGTAATCAAAGAAATGTGGTAAGCGAAACTCGCGAAGTACAAGCGCTAGCGATGAAATTATAACGATTAAGCAATCAACGTGGGCAAAATGATCGAGACCGCATAAAACATTTGGCAAAATTATATGACAAATGACCAGTGGCCATACCACGAGGCGAACGGTGAAACGAGAGCGAGCAAATACGACGCGGGGCATCGAACGCCCATTGTAATAAATTCTAAGTTAATTAATGTGCACGCGAAGTTCCATTTTCCAGAAACATCCTTTATTAATAATAAGGTATGGTTTAATAAATTAAAGTTAAGGATGACGGAACATGGAATGCTGCGTAGAATATTTATTCGAATGTATACATAGCGAATGAATGAGTCGAACAAAGGGGCCTTTGTTCATGAAGCACCTGTCCAACGAGACAAAAGGCCAGGAACGCGGAAGTCAAACAGCATCACATCTGGGAAGCAGGTGTAAGCCACATCTGGGCCCCAGATGTCCCAAAAGTAGGCGGAGCCATACCAAAGTGGGGATGCAACCGGAGGCCTGGAGCCGGAGCAAAACCCCGAGATCGAGGAATTCTTCGTCGGAGCCTCGTAGAGAACAGTCGATTCGGTCTGATAAAGCCTTGCGATAGAAACTTAGACTCTCGGCGTTGAACATCCCGCGGTAGTCGCGTTACCATTTTGAAACTTTGTCACGAACACTTGTACCTGAAAATAGAATAAAATAGATTATCTTTTATTATCTCAAAGAAATCAGAGTACTTGAATTAATTCGTGTGCGATAAACTTACCTGAAAGACATACCTACCTGATCCTGATACTTACCTGTCGGCGATCCGATATCCGTGCGGAAAGATCCAAAGGCGTTCCAGCGAAGGTCCAGGGCGAAGTCGGCGGTGCACAGCTGCAGTCCAGAGAAGGTCCGAGGTGCTTGGTCCAGCGGCGATCCTAGATCCGGCGGCGAAGGGCGACCTGAAACAGAAAAAAGGAAAGAGGAATCAGCGGGGCGTAATGAAGGTTGGGAAATTCATAATATCCGAAATAATCCTTTCTCGGTTTGTTGAGTAAAAATCGAGTGGCGACCGTGTCGGAGACACACCTTTTGAACATAAGGGGGGTATCACTCCTCGGCCCGGTTACAACGTAACGTTCGGTATCGAATTGTACGTCTCAAAAGTCGCCAAACCCAGCTCGTATTCGCCGTCGCTCAGATCCAAAGCGGCAAAGTGACTCGCCGTGAGAACGCTGCTGGTCTCGATCAACGTGAGCGTCAGCGACATCGCGGGAGAACGTCGATCGTCCGCCCGCTCCCCCCCAATCGATCTCGCGAAGAAATCGCAGGCACAGCTGTCCGCAGATTCTCTGATCGAATGTCTGGAACGCGCGACGATTGTACGTCACGACCGCGCTCTCGCCGCCACCGTCGCCGAGATACCGCGCGACATCCCTCGGCGGGCGGAGATTTCCAAACGCGTCGAAGTAGATCGCCGAGTTCCCTTTTTTCGCGTAAGCGACCCAATGCGTGCCCGGGCCCACCGCGTCGTCGAGATTCACGATGCCGCACTCCGCGCGTCGCACCCTCGTCGGCAGAGCGTCGCGCATAAACACCCCGCGGAAGAACGGCACGCGCAGGCGACGCGCCGTTCGATCGAGCTGCTCGTCAGTCGTGACGCCGTACGGAGGTAGACGCGCTAACCCTCGCTTTCTTACGCGAGGTTTTTTTTTTCGCCGACTCTCCTCGCGCCACCTCCGCGCTTCTTATACGGCGCGAGGTACAACCCGCGACCCTCCATCGCGCGATTGTGTCGCTGCAATTCGTCGAGCTGTTTTTGCGCCGCTTTGTTGGCGTTCACCGCTTTGGCCACGCCGGCCGCGCCACCGATTAAGGAACCGAGAGCGCCCAACATCGGTAGAAAGGGCAAGAAGCCGCCGCGTTTCGCCGTCGGAAGTATCCTCCGCTTCTTCCTTCTCGTCTTCGCGCTTCTCCTCAATCCCGTTCCTTTTCTCGTTTTCCTTTTGCGTTCCATACCCATGCCCAGCTTCGTCTTCGTCTTCATAGCTGCCCATACGGCCGCCGCGGCAAGTCTCTCACCGGCCGTGGAATCCCTCGCGGTGACGCGCTCGCGCGCCCTCTCGGCGAGCCGTCGATCGGCGACGTGTCGCTCGGCGAGCTCGCCGCTTCGCGAATACGCGACGTCGTGCTCCCGACACGCCGCGTCCAACGGATTGATGCCTTCTTCGCCGCGCGCTAGTCTCTTCGCTAGACGCGTACCGGGCCCGCAGAACTGATAACCGGGTATGCGCAGTTCGAAGGGAAGAGCGTTTATCGCGCGATTGATCAGACCGGTGCCGCGCATTCGGTTGCGGTTGCGCGAGGAGGATTCGCTTCTTCTTAGTTCGAACGGGAAGTCGATGATTCACCGTTCACAGGGGGCAAGCGATTGCACTCGTGGCAGTCCTTGATGAGCGGCGGCGGACCGTCTATGTGCGTTCGCTGCCACGGACGATTGTAGTATCGCATGCACGGGCGATATCTCTGCACCTCGGGATCCGCCTGTATATGTTCCGGCAAACGGTCCCACAACAGGTGCACGTATCTCCCAAATTGACGCAACAGAAAGACCTTCTGAACGTATTGCAACTCCTCCGCCGTTAGATTGAGAATTTCGTAACTGTCCACCAGTATGGGAAACACAGCTCTGTGAGACATCGCGCCGATGCGCGCGAACGATTCGTTGATTTTAAAAAATAAATTTTTTTTCTACGGATACGGCGACACGCTCGCGCTACTTATACCCGCGCGCGAGGCGTTTGCGCACGCGCGACGAAACGAAACGACGTCCGCGCTTCCCTCCTTTTTTTCCGGCGATCGAGAGACTCATCGCGAACGAACCGAGCGGAAAAACCCGAGAGAGAAAGAGAGAGGGCAAACATGCGATTCGTGCGACAGACGGCGACGTTAGGAGTCTCGAATC
>NW_027270700.1:0-4014 GCF_030848805.1 Temnothorax longispinosus | reverse complement strand
CATACATATCAAGAATTTTCGATGGGCTTCTTCAGAAGATAGGATACGAAGAAAATCCTAATGCATGATGACGATATCACAAAGATGCTAAGGCTAGATGCCACGAAATGTGCATGTACCGTCGGTCACGCGGAATGCAAGAGAAAATTTGCCGTTAAATTGAGCGAACATTCACGAATCCTGATACCCACAAGTAATTTCTTACAATCTTCTTATGATCCTGATTATCTCATAATTTGTATTTTTGTACGTGTATTTTATGCTTTGATAGAAGGAACGTGAAAAAGAGCAGGAAAAGGAAAGAGCACCAGCGGCGAAGCAGACAGAAAAGAACAAACGGAAGAGACAGATTCAAGCTTTGTCTTTTAATCTGGACGAAGACGAAGATGAAGCTGAGATGTATTCTGATGAAGACAATGCCGAAAAATCCCCGCAGTCAGAAAATGTGCAATCTGATGGCCCTGCGATTAAGAAGATTTAGAAAAATCCAGATGTAGATACATGTTTTTTGCCAGTAGGGAAAGGGACGAGGAGGAAAAGTTTTTTGACAAGAAAAATTTATGTATTTTAATAAAATATTTTAATTTTATACTGTTACCTCTGTAATTCTTTGCGATGCGATTAAATCTTTTAAAATACATATATAAACTTTGTATTTAAATACCTTGTATTTCCTTGTTGGGTTTAAATATTTTAATAAAATATTTGTATTTTGTATTGTTACCTCTGTAATAATTCTTCACCTCGAAAAAACCTAAGTAACAAGTGGTAGACATAATCTTTGTATCTCAAAAAATACACTGAGAAAAAAAATTGTTAATTCCAAGAAATATTTAGTTCGATACGTTCAACTAAACATTTTAGATAGTTAACTAAATATTAGTTGTTTCAACAATTTATTTCGTATTTTTAATCAAGAATTAATTAATTCAACTAATGTTTAGTTAACTAACTAAAATGTTTAGTTGAACGTATCGGACTAAATATTTCTTGGAATTGACAAATTTTTTATCTCAGTGTATGTTCTCTCTGTAATTGGCGCTGTAATTTAAAAAGAGATATCATTTCTTTTTTGTAATTGTAATAGATCATTTGAAGCACGACTCATTTTTGATAAGGTAACGTAATTTTGTGATGTGTATCACTTGAGTTATAATTTTTGGGAAATAAAAATACTACTGCTTAGGTTTTTTCGAGATTTTTTGAGATACAAAGATTACGTCTACCACTTGTTACTTAGGTTTTTTCGAGGTATGATAATACTACCACTTTGTTTTTTTTTCGAGGTAAAGATACTACTGCTTAGGTTTTTTCGAGATTTTTCGAGATACAAAGATTACGTCTATCACTTGTTACTTAGATTTTTTCGAGATGTAATATGTTAAGAAAAATTAAAGCTACTACTACCTGGGTTAGAATAGAAAAATTCTTAAGTGGGAATACACACAAAGTTATATGTACTACTTGGGTTTTAATTTTTTTTTAAATAAAGATACTACCCACCCACTTTTGGGTTTTTTCGAGGTACAAAGATATTACGTACCATTTGGGTTTTATTAATATTTTTTAATTTAAAATTAATGATACTACCATTTGGTTTTTTTTCGAGGTAACAACTACGCGTGTACTTGGCGCCTTTTTTTTACCTTTTTAAAAAAGTAATAAATTACATGAAAAATACGATTACACGTTTACTTTTAAAAAAGTTTTTTTTTATAAAAATCTATAAATAAACATATTTTTGTCTCAACTTCACTATAGCCAATCAATTTCTCGGAAATGTTTTTCCTGAAAAACAGGTATTACAAATTAAAATTTGTTTATTCCAACTGGCAACGGAGCTACGGTGATTCAAACAAGCGGAGTCCCAATTCGCACCAGTATAGAATTTGAAGGTGCGCAACTGTGGTAATTAAGAGTTAAGTTGCTTGAATATTAAAAAGTGAAAGAAATTAATAAAAGAGACAAATTAATATTAATCTAGTATTATTTTTTTTATTTTAGAGTACTTATAGCTTATTAGATTTTTTTATTATATAATTATTTTAATAAATTGTAAGAAATTACAACATTTTGTACATACAAGTATTTTTTCATAAATTTTATATTTTTGAAGCGTGAGAATTTGTTTCATTAGGTACTCTGTATCTACGTGAATACGTGTCTCCGTGTAATAATTTGATTGTGTCGAATCTGACCGACCGAAATCGTTAGATTTCGTAAGGATCGCACACTTTAGAGTACGGAATTGTATAAAAAATCGCACACTCTCTGTGACCGAGAAGTACTGAGATCGAGTGCCGGCCCGCGCGCGGAGATCCGAAGGTTTTATCTACGTGAATCTCGAAAGTTTTTCGAACCCCGGACTCCCGGCAACGAGCCGAAAAATTCGCAGGGCCAATCAGCTGTCAACAGCCCGAGAAAGCAGCTAATTTGGCGAGTATCAACGGCTCAGCTGAACTCAGAGTCGACAACCGATCAGCTGTTTTCGCCGAAATATCTCGCTTTGTCCCGAGTGTTTACCTCGCGCACCCGGGGACCCGAGATAAACGAGAATCAGTACAGGCAAAAACAAGACATCGTTTTTCTGTCTCGCGATGTTTCTAAGAAATATGCTATTCATTCCCGAAACGAAATTAAGCATTTAATATTTAATACAAATTAAGATTGATTTAAGGATTAAGCAATTTTCCGGAAAGATTAAGTAACAATTTTTTCGCGTGATTTAATGAGTGCGATTCCAAACATACGGGTACCCGAATTATCAAATTACCCGCAGACCCGTATACAACGGAAAGCGGGCGAATATCTAGATATTCAGGTATCCAGTTTTTTTCCCAGCTCTATACGTAACATATACCCGGATCTTCCGTTGTCAGCATGTCAATATACAATTGACATAATAATTGCATAGAGACTTACCTGTATTGCATATCCACGTTTTGCATCTTGCATCTTGCTTTGGGAATCTGAATAGCCGTTTCCCAAGCGATTTCCCATTCTTGCACTTTTTGTACATGCACCTATTGTAAAAGCTATCTACAGAGCACTGACTCGACATTGCACTTGTTTATAATGACGCGATGTGAAAAGAAATTATAAAAATAAAATAAGAAAAAATATAGAATTAAGAAAAATACAACACGTGAAAGAAAAATAAAAAAAATTAATCGACAGAATAGAAGTACACGCGTATCGCACGATAGAAGTATACGCGTACGTACACACCAAAAAAAATTTACAGATAATTGTGTCGGATAATAAAAAAGGTTACGTGTTGTAAAACACACAGATCTCTCAGATCTCACAGATGTCACAGATCGTTAAAAGAATAGTTTATAGCTTCGTACGAAGCAGAATCAGATCCGTAATGTACGAAACACCGCAAAAAATCGCGAAACACCGCTAAACAGCGCAAAACACCGTAATCGTTATCGCACACTGAACCGTTAATCGTACCTAGCCACATTGATTATTCTCCGCGACTGAATCGTCGCGCGTCGGAACGCGAAGCAGCACTGTTGCGCTTGTTTTGTTTTATCTCACCAACTGTCACTGTGAGAAATTATAACAGACACGCTCGTAAAGCCTTATTATTGATAACTTTAAGCGCGCTCCCTTGTAATCTATGTTCTTTCAATCTTTAATACATAATAAAAGATAAACGAATCTGCTTATTGTAAATGTAAAGTACTCTTCGTATGTAATTATACAAAAAGTTATAATTTTACAAACGGTTTCTTTATCTTTTTGTATCTGTTTTATATCGTTATAAAAACAAATAAAATGTTCGTCAAAAGTCAGTCCTTATATCTTAAAAATATTGCATACATATTAGGCGCAAACTCTAACAATTCTTTTTGCATTTTTTCTAAGTAATGTATTTCGAACTATCATAAACTTTAAAATCGATAGCATTTTTAGATATCAATTATATCTAGTTCATAAAATTATAATGACCACAAATCTCTTATACCAAGGAACACATTTGGCAAGTAATATTTAATATTCGCT
>NW_027270699.1:0-4018 GCF_030848805.1 Temnothorax longispinosus | reverse complement strand
CGAAATATGTCAATTAAGAAAGGAACGTGAAGAGTTCATAAATGAATTAACAGTTAGAAAATTATTATTAGAGGAAAAAAGAATTAAAAGAGCGAGTAAAATTAGCGAAGTTTCAAGCTCAAAAAGAGATGTAAGTAATTACTTATTTTTTTATTAAATAATTAATAATTTATCATATTTAAAATTTGAATGTAATTAAATTTGGGAATAAGAGCCAATTGACTCTTATTGCCAAATTTATATAACTAGATTTGAATTTTTTATATAGAGAGAGAGCCTTCATATATCTATTTAATAAATAATTTATATTTTTTTATTTTAGGGGCCCTAATTATTTTCAGATGATGACAAGTAAATAATTGTTTGCCACGTGATGGATTCGCCGCATTCGTGTCGAGACTCATTGCATTCGCGTAGCAGCGACGGTTCGTTAGACGGTTTAGGGAAGAAGTCTCGAAGGAACAAACTGAAACCTCGGGGCCGAAGCGAAGAGGGATCATTTGTGCGCTGGAAGCAGTTCCGACGAAGACTGTCGCAATCTCATGCACGCAAGACTGGCGCGTCCTCCGGCATTATCCTGGCCGCGTCATAATTTATGCGAACAACGGTGCGCGGCGATCCCCGGCGTTGCCCCCATCGATCATCCTCGTATCTGCTGAAGACGTCAGGAGAGGAGGTGGCATCTCGAGGCTGCAGCGCCGAGGTTGCATCCGACTCGTACGAACGAGCTGTGGCGCGACGCATTACGCGCACACCTCCTCCAGAGGCCTATTACGGCCGGTGAAGCACCGCGCGCGCGACTTTCTCCCCAATTCCTCTGCACTCTGCATTCCGCCGTAGATCACGCGCTCGTTAGCTACGGTCTCGTCTCCGCGCGGATGCGCCTCCACTGAATCCACCTTGTTTTACCACCAACAAGGTAGGATGCCTGGGTTTCGCGATCGCATGCACGCCGGGCGCGTACTACTTTAATGGAAAGTATGTCAACCGCTCGCGCTCGCGAGAGGAGAGGATGGGTCCGCGATCAGATTATCCGATAATAATATCGGATAAGCGTCTTTGTTGGCGGCAGCGTCCGGGCGAGAGCAATTACGCGTGTTACGTTTAGGCGCGAGCCTCGTCATCGAGAGCGTCGGAGGATGTCGGTGAGAGTATACTCTCGATCGGAGATTCTTCGATCGGCGTGCAATCATTTATCCTCGCTCGGTAGCTCGAAGATGTAGATAACAGTTTAGTTTAGATGTAGATAACAGTTTAGTTTCAGTTATTTGATAAATTAAATTTACGCGAAAGATGCAAGAATGAGGTCAACGTTTTATTCTTTTTCGATTTCAACGAAAATTTGAGATTTATTACTGAAGTATTCAATTTATTATGATGCATCTTAAGTCTTGTGTTTTATTTTGATTTTTTTATTTATATATGTTTAAAATTTATATAAAATTATTTAAATTTCGGTTGAAATTATAGAGTACAAATTTTCCTTTAAAAATCCAGAGAGACAGACTGTGATTTTAGACTTCAACAGAAATTCGAGGCTGAATAAGTAATACTAATAAGTAATAGTAATAAGTAATATTTAGTATAGTAATAAGTAATAGTAATAAGTAATACTTTACATTTATTGAAAAAAAAGGAGTTTTTGTAAAGAAATCGATCGAGATTGCCGCAAGTATTATCTCTAATATTAAGGTGTTATTTAATGAAAATAAAGTTTTTGAATATCAAATCATATAATAATGTGTATTAAATTCCTTCCTTTTTTGTATATAATAATTGTTTATTAACAATCGACTATCGATTTTACGGCGACCGTCATCTATTGCTTGTTAACCATAGCGGATTGTTAATCAAATCTGCAGTTTTATCTCGCAATTTTCATTTCACGCGTAGGATTTCGAAAAATAAAAAAGAAGCAATTAAAACCGTATAATTTATTCTTGATAAGAGGTAAGTACTACAGATTCTTTACAGATATCAAGAGACACGGTGGTGTCTCGCGCTAAGTACGCGTGGAGCGAGACGCACCGGACTCTTACGTGAACGCACGAGTTGCGAGTACTCGAGATTTTGAGATCTCAATAACGAGTGAACGGATCAAGTTCTAAGTAGGCTTGATCGATAGCTTGGGGTCGATTTAGGGGGGGGGGTACGTGTTTTTATTTTACATAATTACATAATAACATTCTTATTTATTTAACTTATATTAATTTATAATAATCTATACGACCGTATAAACATAATAACATATTGTATATTATTATTTCATTATTACTGTACTATATTACTATATACATTTTAGATAAAAACATGGAATTAAATAATATATATGGTCAATTTGACATCAATTTATTTGACACGTCTGATTCATCTTCGGATGACGAGCATAATGATGAAATTCGAATAATACGTGTAAAACGATATATTCGAGATACGATGGATCCATTCACTGCCTACCGCGAACATGAATTTCATCTTAGATATAGATTTTCAAAAAATTGTGTCATGAACGGATTATTGCCTTTAGTCGTCGAAAGTTTAACAAAGCCTGATAATCGAGGTCTACCGATTGATCCAGTTATCCAATTGCTTATTTGTTTACGATTTTATGCTACTGGCAGTTTTCAGGTAATTTTCTATAATGCATCTTCAAACATTAAAGTAAAACAGTACAAATATGTTTAATATATTTGTTTTATAATTTATTATTTAGACAGTAAATGGAGATCTCATGGTATTATCACAACCGACAATAAGCAGGATTGTGTTTAGAGTAACAATTGTATTAGCAACTTATTTAAATACTTATGTAAAATTTACAACAAACCAAGCAGCCATTCAGGAAAATAGAAGACTCTTTAAAGAGTTAGGGTATGGACAAGGAGCTATTGGACTTCCTCATATTGATGGAGCGATAGATTGCACCCATATAAGACTAGTAGGTAACAATTTTGGAGGACTTGCTGAAACATACAGAAACAGAAAAGGATATTTTTCTTTAAATGTCCAGGTAAAAATATGATATTGAATATATATATAAGGGGGTGAAAGCCGTATGCAAGTAGTAATGCAAGTCAAGTTTTCAAACTATTGATTTGTGTGTATAAGTGCAATCTATATTGTATAGCACGCATCTGTATAATCAGTATTTTAAAAAACTTGACTTACGTTCATGCTCTAAACCAAAAAATTGAATAGAAATCGTAATGTGCAAAAAGGAATTAAAATTAATCATGAAATCAAAATGTGTCAATTAATATGAGAAAGAAACGTGAAGACATAATAAATAAATTGACAAAATTATTATTAGAGGAAAAAGAACTACAAGAGCGAGTGAAATTAGCAAAACTCCTCAAAGAGAGATGTGTAATTATTTATTTTTTACTATAAAGTTTTCACACCATCATATATAACGTATACAGGGTGTCACCTATAGAATTTACGCCCATTATTTACACAGCGATATTTATTATCAAAAATTGAGTTAAAAAGTCCTGAGCCATTTTTTTCTATAATACTTAGTAATTATTGAGTAAAATCAATCTCAGCGCAGTCCTTTAGTCGACTGTACGTCAGTGAGCCGCGCGCCTGGTAGTATGAATGAGCGTACACTGGCCCGGTTAAAAGACAGTGCCGGGGGCCTATTACGTATCTTTTCACGAGGTGAAAATGCAAAAAGTGAGAGAATTTACTAGAGTATCTACGATTTCATTGGCTGAAATCTAGTAAATCTATTCACTTTTCGCATTTTCACCTCATGAAAAGATACGTAATAGGCCCCCTGATTGGATTGACTTTACTCAATAATTACTATTTTGCTAAGCATTATAGAAAAAAATGACTCAGAACTTTTTGACTCAATTAACTCAACTTGACTCATTAACTTTTTCTCATTTTTTTACTCTTTGTGTAAAAGGCTATTGTGGGACCACGAATGGAATTTTGGACCTTGTCCCAGAATGGCCTGGAAGTCAACACGACAGCCGAATCTTCCAAAATTCTCGAGTTTTTATGAGAT
>NW_027270698.1:0-4023 GCF_030848805.1 Temnothorax longispinosus | reverse complement strand
CCGTGTTATGTGCTTTGGCTCTTACATAAATTTTACGAATATGAAATTCTATCCTGAAAGTGACGCGAATTATCTAAATAAACTTCAAGTGGAAGCCTCGATGAGCAAGGATCTTGATTTGCCGGGTAGCAATTGTTTAATCAAAAAAGGTTGCAAGGAAAACAGAAGAATCGCAGAATTATTGCGAGAGAACCATTCTAAATTTTTATTCACTCATCAAATATCCGAATCAAATTATTCATTAAATAATGTTAAAATGCTAAATCAACAGCATTTGTTACATGTTGTTGTATTTTTTGCCTCTTGCAACTTGCAAATAATATTGTGCAACTTCATAAAAATGATATTATGTAATTGTAGTAAATACATACGATAAAATATTTTATATAATACATTATATACATAATATTATAGGATACGACCAATTCTATTCAATTGAGTGTTATTATATATATACTATCGCACGCGAATGAAATCTGCGAGTCCAATATATTCTTCCTCACATTTTGACTACGTAAGAGTCTGTGTCATAAAATATATCTGTCCAGCATTATCCTAATTCTATTCGGATGTTATATATATTATTCCAAGAACGCGGCATCAATTTATTCTTCCGCTGTGATCCATTTATATGCACGCGTCGCTAGAAAACGACATATTTTGATTGCATATAATATTATTTTCTTCATTCAATACAATTATTCCTAACATACATATAAAATTCCATCTTTTCTATCTTTCTCGAGTTCTTTATCAAATTGAACGCGCAATTATTGCTTACAAAATAGAACAATATAATAATTAATATAATATGTACGATAGACTATTAGATAGACTATCTTAATCTTCTTATGCTCTCATAAATTTTCAAATATCTTTAAATTTTTCGATCATTCCAATTTATAAAGTAAAGACAATATTATTGTAAACAATTAAGTTGATAAGAAAAATTAAGAACGCTATCGTACATAAATAAACACCAGATAATATTTCAAACCTTTATAATATTTAGGAATAATAATATCTATAATTATAATTCCTATATAATAATATCTGTTACTATTTCTAATTTATGTTATTCCTAAATTCGATTGAGCATCGCAATGTGAGAAAGTCCATAAAACTACTCGCACGATCATTGTTTTTTTGACAAAATTGGGGAGAGTCTCTTGGCTACCAAAACTGCCTGTCGATGTTCCTGGCCTACTCTCTCACTGTACTTCTTTCCATTGAACTCGAACTCGTCGTAC
Organism: Temnothorax longispinosus; assembly: GCF_030848805.1. Lineage (NCBI taxonomy): Eukaryota > Metazoa > Arthropoda > Insecta > Hymenoptera > Formicidae > Temnothorax > Temnothorax longispinosus. Next base: position 2,773 of record NW_027270698.1, on the reverse strand, counting down.
GAGACTTCCAACAGCACGTCGAAGTGCAGTTTCATCGCGATTCGATACGAGTAATTGGACGTCATGATTGCGGAGACTAAGGCCGGCACCGCGTCGGCGTTCGTCACCTCGTCACTGCCGTGTATCGTGATGGGTATTCTCACGTTTTTATCGCGTCTCAACTCCTCACCGAGTTCCAACGACGAAGTGATTAGCATCTCGCCTATACGTCGTTTCCCGTAGGTGGGTAAAGTCGCTATAAACATAATCTCGAGGATGCAATCGACGTAATAATGCTTGAAGAGATTTACTCGCGAATCTACATTTATCATGAAGTCCACCAGAGCCTTCGACGATTTGTACCGACAGTTGTCACTGAAGCGCTCGAAGAAACTTTTCTCAGAGCTGTTGGCGGACACCTGAAAAATTAGCTTAGTCATCAGAATAACTGTCAAAAACACTTGAGGTATAACAACCTAGGAACATCAATGCTAACTAACCGTGTGTGGCAAAGGTTTGATTATAGATTATACAAAAGTATAGAAACTAATCTATTTTCAATAATTCGAAAAAACGCTTTTCGCAGTACAGAACATTATACTGAAAAGTTGCTTTCACTCACTTGAATTTTGTTGAACGCGACACCGACAACTTCGTTAGTAGTAATGTCGATAGCCACGACACTCACACCGTCCTTAGCCGCGTATAAACAGAGCTCCTCGAGTTCTTCGGATGCTCCCGGCTCAGAATTCAATTCCACGCCTATGGATACGGATTCGTAGAGGAAAAAGCTCTTTCTTATCACATCGAGAGCACCCTCCAAGGTCTCATCCGTTAAGGACTCGAATTCTATCTGACCATTCTCCGTCGAGCCCCAAGGCCGATAGTGGGACATCCTTTTACGCGTGTTGCTAAAATATAAGCGCGTTTCCGTTGGTGATTATTTCGAAGAGAGCAAAACCAAAAACACTTTAGTGACACTGTCGAGTGAGATTGGCCTCGATGACATACATGCATGTTGAGCTACTCATAAAAATACATACTTATTTTATATAGAGGTAACGAAAAGTATCATGATTTTTCAGGAGAATTTTTGACGAGTGTGATGAAATAACGCGATCTTGATGCAGCGAGCGATAGTGCATGTTCGTCAAGTCAAAGAGTATCAAGTTCCTAGATAAATGCAAATGATAGCTTGTTTTACACTAACGTAAATACTTTCCACCGAGAAATTTATAAAATCCACATATTTCAATAACATTTTTATATACTGCTGATGCAGAAACTATAATGTTAAAAGTATTACGTAAAAAATATTAAGAAAAATTATTATAGATAGAATAGCGATTGTAATTGGAAACTTCTTCAGAAATACAATTGCCGGTGCCTGCTCCGATCTGCCGTTGATCTAATTGTTATATTTATCTGCCGTTGATCTAATTGTTATATTTATTTAACTTTAGTTAGATTGAGTTAAATTTTGATGCTTTAACACACTAATCGTCAACTTAACAGTCAAGAATTACCTCATTTTGCCAGGGAGATCTTAGCGCGGTCAAGAATATTATTTTATTTCGACACGGAGGTCTTAACACAGTGACCGTTTGTCGTATACTGAGTAATTTACCGATCACCGCGCTCGCGTTGATACCATAATGAAAGTTAACGACTCTTGAATGGCCTCAAAAGAGAGAGACTATATTTAGCCTCAGGCGCAACAATGTTTGGAATTCAGAGATACGGGGGAACCGAGGAACAAGCACAAAGTATTTAACAAATATGTATCATTAGATAATAATAAACATAATAATATGCAGCAATAAATGCAACTTACTGTAGAAAGACTGATTTCTTCGATTACGAGTGTCTCACGCGTATAAACGGGCATCCAACGTGCCTATATAGATAAGCACGATCCTGATAATATTGTATTGTAGGTATATGTTGACAATGCGCAATGCACACACTCTAACGCGACGTAATGACATTTGCTCTTCGAGAGGCTGCACTTTCTCTCGTCGCATTCGCCACCGCGGCCTTTTAATCCGTTCGCGTGTTTATGCAACTCCCTTCTATCGCGGCTCCGATTATTTTGTCCGAAGACATTGACCTCTGTTTGATGGATATACATGTAATCTGCATTGAAATAAGAAACGCAGCGCGGCATCATTCTCTCTGTCGCTCGATAGAATTCATTCACTTCACTTATTGTTAGAATCATTCTCTCACAATGAGATATGGGTGACTCTCGATTAGACACGCATGAATCCCCTCCTCGAACTTAATCAAAATGTTTCACGTTCTGAACGTTCTGCACTGGCACGTTCGTGACGCGTATATGCGAGTAACTGATTATGCAAGAAAATAATTTATGACGCATTTATAGTTGTATGTTAACAATAATAATTATGCGGAGATACACTTACAATTAGAACATATATTATATGGCTAATTTTGAACTTTTGACCGTCGATGAAAACTGTGCGATGAAAAAAACATCGTGCGAGAGCTCGGAAATGTGTAATTTCGACATTGATAGAGTCGTTAGCGGAAAGCATTTATTTTGAAAGTCATAAATTAGCCAAAAACAGTTATTTGAAGTCGTTCGAATGAGATAGCGAGATGTTTAGTTTTAGCTTCAGCAAGGAATTTCAGTCAGATGGCCTATAGTCACTCTTATCATTTACTTGACAAATTATCTATATCAGTCATGGGTTATAGGTCTTGGAGAGATAAAGCGCATCGAATTTTTGTTTAAAATCATGCTTGGACTTAAGAGTTAAATGACTTTCAC
>NW_027270697.1:0-4153 GCF_030848805.1 Temnothorax longispinosus | reverse complement strand
ATACACTGAAAAAAAAATTATTACAATTAACGAAATTTGACTTGTTTCAAGTAATGATTTCGTTCAATAGTACTAAAGAAATATTTATTTGAATCAAGATACATTTTTTCTTTGGAACAAATAAATATTTCCTAGAAAATGAAAAATCGTGAACTGAAATGCAATGAATTGTTACTTACTTATAGTAAATATTTCGTTGATTCAAGACAATCAGATCTTGCCTCAAGATCTGCATTTCTTAAATCAAATAAATATTAACCTAAAGAAAAAAATATTTACTGAGAATACAAAACCATTCGATTTATAAATTAAAATGCAATAAATTTTTGCCTACTTATAGTAAATATTTCGTTGATTCAAGACAATCAGATCTTGCTTCAAGATCTGCATTTCTTAAATCAAATAAATATTAACGTAAAGAAAATAAATATTTACTTGAGAATACAAAACCATTTCGATGTATGAATTACAATTCAGTGAATTGTTACTTACTTATAGTAAATATTTCGTTGATTCAAGAAAATCAGATCTTGCTTCAAGATCTGCATTCTTAAATCAAATAAATATTAACCTACAGAAAATAAATATTTACTTGAGAATACAAAACCATTTCGATGTATGAATTACAATTCAGTGAATTGTTACTTACTTACAGTAAATATTTCGTTGATTCAAGACAATCAGATCTTGCCTCAAGATCTGCATTTCTTAAATCAAATAAATATTAACCGGAAAAAAATAAATATTTACTTGAGAATACAAAACAATTTCGATTTATGAATTAAAATGCAATGAATTTTTGCCTACTTACACTAAATATTTCGTTGATTCAAGACAATCAGATCTTGCCTCAAGATCTGCATTTCTTAAATCAAATAATATTAACCAAAAGAAAATAAATATTTACTTGAGAATATAAAACCATTTCAATTTTAATTTTCAAATAATTTCTATTTTTTTAAATATTTTTATAGTGTAATCTGTATTTATTGTTTCGTATATATATTCTATTTTAATTACAATTAATTAAAATTACGCATTTATTTAAGAACGCATCGACGGGATTTGAACCTAAGATGTTCGGGGTCGCAACCTAACACGCTAACGCTGAGCTAATCGTACGCTTGTGGTATCTATCATTATAACAATATATATATTTCTACTCTTTATCACAGAAATTTCTTTATTCAAGTAAATTTTACTGCCGCCAGAAACAAGAGTGCCGCCGTTACTGCAAATTGTACTTTTCTAATATTTATGTAAAGTTTCAGAAGATTTTCCATCAAATCATATTTATATTTTCCATAAATTTTCAATAAATTTTCCATAAAATCTATATATTTTGATCATATACGTTTAAGACTTAAATTGAAAACGAACTTGATTTCGGTAAATGATAAACTTCTGAACTTTACATGAATATTATCATAAAAATTAAATTGTAGTTATGGACATTCTTGCTTCCGGCGACAGTATATTGATAATTTTAAAATGCTAACACTTTGATTTAAGCAAATATTATCTTAGATTAAATAAATACTTTTTATGCAACACGTGCATGGAAAGTGCCCCATTACGCACGCTACGCGTGCGTGATAGACCACTTTCCAGGCACTTGCAACATAAAATAAGGAGTGTAAGTCGTGTGTAAAGATGAAAATTCCCGAGTGCGGAGTTTACGCACGAGCCGAAGGCGAGTGCGGTAACCGCACCCGGGAATTTTCATCTTACGACACTTGTTACACAAATAACTATTAATTTCGAACGAATGGTTTCTGTGGTCATTAAATATTTGTTTACTGATCACAAAGAAATATGTTGTCGGTTTCAAAAAACCAAATCTTTGATTTGAGCAAATATTTTCTTAGAAAAAGTAAATATTTGTTAAACATATTTATCGATATTAAAGTAATTTCTGGTTTGAAGTAAATATTTTCTGATACCAAGCTAATGATTTCTGTCATTTAAGTAAATATTTGTTAGACATATTTATCGATATTAAAGTAATGTATTTTCTGGTTTGAAGTAAATATTTTTTGATACCAAGCTAATGATTTCTGTCATTTAAGTAAATATTTGTTAAACATATTTATCGATATTAAAGTAATGTATTTCTGGTTTGAAGTAAATATTTTTGATACCAAGCTAATGATGGTCTGTCATTTAAGTAAATATTTGTTAAACATATTATCGATATTAAAGTAATTTCTGGTTTGAAGTAAATATTTTCTGATACCAAGCTAATGATTTCTGTCATTTAAGTAAATATTTGTTAGACATATTTATCGATATTAAAGTAATGTATTTTCTGGTTTGAAGTAAATATTTTTTTGATACCAAGCTAATGATTTCTGTCATTTAAGTAAATATTTGTTAAACATATTTATCGATATTAAAGTAATGTATTTTCTGGTTTGAAGTAAATATTTTCTGATACCAAGCTAATGATGTCTGTCATTTAAGTAAATATTTGTTAGACATATTTATCGATATTAAAGTAATGTATTTTCTGGTTTGAAGTAAATATTTTCTGATACCAAGCTAATGATTTCTGTCATTTAAGTAAATATTTGTTAAACATATTATCGATATTAAAGTAATGTATTTTCTGGTTTGAAGTAAAAATATTTTCATGATACCAAGCTAAAGTGATGTCTGTCTTTAAGTAAATATTTAAGTGTGGTAGACATATTTATGGATATTAAAGTAATGTATTTTCTGGTTTAAGTAAATATTTTCTGATACCAAGCTAATGATTTCTGTCATTTAAGTAAATATTTGTTAGACATATTTATGGATATTAAAATAATGTATTTTCTGGTTTGAAGTAAATATTTCTGATACCAAGCTAATGATTTCTGTCAATGTATTTCGGTAAGTAACCAAGTATTTGTTAAACATATTTATCGATACTAAGTAATTTATTTACTGGAAAAAAGTGAATTTTTCTAATTCCAAAGTAATGGTATGGTATCTTTGATTCAAGTACATAATTATTTACCAATTATAAAGAAATATATTCTTCGTTTTCAAACACCAACGCTTTGATTCAAGTTAACATTCTCTCAGATCAAGTAAATTATTTGTAGTTGAATTTTTTCAAAAACCAAAGTTTTCATTTTATTTATTCAAAATAATATTTATTTTCATCAAGTAAATATATATGCCTAAAATATTAATTATGTACAGATATGAATTGCTTGAGTCAAAGAAATATTATTAAAACAAATATATATTTCGTTATGAAAGTGATTATTTGTTTGCTTTTAGTATCCCAGTATTACTAAATTGGTTTTCTTGAATTAAATAAATATTTTTTTTATTCAAGTAATTTTAAAACTTAAATTAAACAAATATTTATTTGAAATTGGCTACTACTTTTAAGTAAATGCATTGATTACATGTAAGAAAATTATTTCACAGTTTTAAGAAAATATTATTTGATTTAAAATAACGATTTCTTCATGTGAGTAAATATTTATTAAGGACATAAATTACTTTTACGCAAATAAATATTTTCTTAAAAGTAAAAAAAATTTGCTAGATTTAATAAAATTATTTATTCAAGTAAATATTTTCAAGTTAAATATATTTACTTAAATCAAATAAATTTTTTTTCAGTGTATGAATTGTACAGTAGTTCTCGATAGACGCATAACGATTTCGATCATTAAACCAAAAGAAAATATTATTGCCCGTGTTTTTACTTTAAATTGTTTTCTCACAACAAAAAGATTTAATGTAAAATAATATTGTTTTAAATATTAAATTATTTGTTTGGTGCCAATTTAGTGCCGTTTGATTTGCCGTTTAAACAAATTCTTTTTATTGAAACTAAACACGGAAAAAAAAGAAGTTGTAAAATAGGGACAACTAACATATTTTGTTGCGAGAGCTATATTTTTAGCAATAGTAGCACAACGTTTTGTTACTATTGCTAAAAATATAGCTCTCGCAGTAAAAAAATGTTAGTTATCTATATTTTTACGACTAGATTTGCTACGGTAGCTAATTTTTTTTCCGTGTAGCTATATTTTTAGCAATAGTAACAAAACGTTGTGCTACTATTGCTAAAAATATAGCTCTCGCAACAAAATATGTTAGTTTGTCCCTATTTTACAACTTCTTTTTTTCCGTGAAATAATTTCAGAAA
>NW_027270696.1:0-3799 GCF_030848805.1 Temnothorax longispinosus | reverse complement strand
AATACGGATGCAGGATGACAAGAAGAGCAGCAACAGTAGTTGTCCGGATCTTGCGTAAGATGGCGAGCAATCGAAAAAAGGACAGATGTCATTTCGTTAGACAAAGACAGATATAGAGAAAACAAACTTAGAAAGGTTGACATTATCGACATCGAGGAAGTTCGCCAGTCACTGCAGGATCCCCTTAAGGGGATGCTAAAGTGACTCAATACGACAATTACAGTCAAAGGTCTAATTTGAAACGGCTTTATAGATCGCAAAATCCTTTTATAGGAGTAAAGTATAAGTACTAATGAAGGGTGGGAATGTAAAATAATTAGTAATAATTAAAAAAATTAAAAAATGCTGTTACCTCATTTTCTAATATAAACAGTTGTATAAATAATATGTACGAAATGAAATGTTCCCCACCCTTCAGAAGACGTGCACAAACAATAACGTACCTTTGAAAGTGTGATGAAAGCCTAGAAAAAAATGAGACATTCGAAGAAAGTATAACCTATAACCATGTCTATCCTTGTCTATCATCATTGTCATACAAGGACAGATAAGAATTTGGTCGGTAATACAAATGGCTTTAGGATCCTTAAGGGGATGCTAGAGCCGTAGCCGAACTCGATCAGCGTCGATAAAGAAGTGCTCACCGATTCTTACACATAAATACAGAGCGCAGCTGAACTCGATCAGCGCGATAAAGAAGTGCTCACCGATTCTACATATACATACAGAGCACCTAAACTTGAATCTTCCACTGGGCTAGTAATATCTGTTTTTTAGGCTTCAAATCTTACTTATTAATTGCCACAATATTATTCCTGACAGTTTTTGTAGAGGGCTGGATCACTATTTTCTAGAAAAGAAACTGCAGAATTTTTGTATAAAGCAAATATTATCGTCAGGTTAAGACAATAGGTATAAAAATAAAATTTTTTTTAGTTTATCAGAAAAAAATGATGTGCAGACCTATACATCTTTTGAGTAATTAATAGTGTAAAAGGATTTCCCATTCTGTTCAGCCAATTCAAAAGATACTGTTTAGACCGATAATGTCAGTGTCGCTGTCACCCCAGGATCCCCTTATATTTGTAGTGTGTTTGTGGTGTGTGTCGTGTGTTTGTGTGTGTGTGTGGGGATGTGTGTGTGTGTGTGGTGTGTGTGTGTGTGGTGGTGGATGTGTGGGTGTGGTGTGTGTGTGGGTGTGTGTGTGTGTACAGGATGAGTTATCTAAAATCGACCACCCGAATAACTCTCACAGTTTTAGAGATAGGAAGAAATGCTTCAAGTAAAAGTTATGTGGTATCGAGAGGGACATTTCGGAAGTAAACATTTTCTCCCAGGTGGAGGTGCTTAGGAGATTTGAAACCAAAATTATTATTTATGTTTGAGTGCGTAAACCGTGATCTGTGTACTTCATTTAAGCTAACGGGCAGAAACAGGCGAATTTTCAGGAATTAATTTCAGACAAAATATCGGTGATATAAATGATTTTTTTTTCATTATCTTATTAGGGTTTCAAGAACATGCACAAATTTTTGGTGTAAAAAATTTCAAAATGGCGATGAGGCACTCCTTCGCGCGCAATTATGCTTTTCAGACGGTGTACATGGTTTCTGAAATGTGGGTGGTCTGAAAAAAAAAATATGGTCATTAACTATATTGTATTGTCTTCGGAATGACGGAGCTTTTTTTCTCTCCTCGTTTTTGGCGTCAAAAAAAAAATTTCTGAATTTTTCAAAAATGCAGTAAAAAATTCAAAAATTTTTTCTTGACGCCAAAAAATGAGGAGAGAAAAAAAGTCCGTTATTCCGAAGACAATACAATATAGTTAATGACCATATATATATATTTTAGATCACCCACATTTCAGAAACCATGTACACCGTCTGAAAAGCATAGTTGCGCGCGAAGGAGTGCCTCATCGCCATTTTAAATTTTTTTACACCAAAAAATTTGTACATGTTCTTGAAACCCTAATAAAGATAATGAAAAAAAAATCATTCATGTATCACCGATATTTGTCTGAAATTAATTCCTGAAAATTCGCCTGTTTCTGCCCGATCTAGAGTAGACTAACCCCTTAAGCTACAAAGTTATTAAATAACAAAAACCATTTAATGTAAATGTAAACAAATTTCGATGGAACGTTGATTCAATGGAAAAATCGAAAATCATTGACTTGAATGATTTTCGGGAAATCGTAAATGACCACATTGACCACCATAATCATCGCGCGGACTTGACACTTTTCTATGGGAAAAATTAAAAGCAGATGTGTATCGTGATGCACCAACTGCGAAAGAAGACATGAAGGAACTCATATAAGCTTGTACTGCAACTGATCAGGATACAATTCAATGTGTAACACAGTCTGTGGGTAATCGATTTAGACATTATGTCTTGCTGTGGGCGGTCACCATTTGAACATCTGTAGTTTTGAAATATTAAATAACTTTTGTAGCTTAAATGAAGTAACACAGATCACGGTTACGCATCAAACATAAATAATAATTTTGGTTTCAAATCTCCTAAGCACCTCCACCTGGGAGAAAATGTTTACTTCCGAAATGTCCCTCTCGATACCACATAACTTTACTTGAAGCATTTCTTCCTATCTCTAAAACTGTGAGAGTTATTCGGGTGGTCGATTTTAGATAACTCATCCTGTACACACACACACACACACACACCACACACACACACACACACACACACACACACACACATGTATTAAGGGGATCCTGGGGTGACAGCGACACTGACATTATCGGTCTAAACAGTATCTTTGAATGGCTGAACAGAATGGGAAATCCTTTTACACGATTAAAGTACGCACAAAGATGTAGAGGGCTGCACATCATTTTTTCTGATAAACTAAAAAAAAATTTATTTTATAAATATGTCTTAACCTGACGATAATATTTGCTTTATACAAAAATTCTGCAGTTTTTTTTATAGAAAATAGTGATACAGCCCTCTACAAAAAACTGTCAGGAATAATATTGTGCAATTAGAAGTAAGATTTGAAGCCTAAAAAAAAAAGATATTACTTAGACCAGTGGAAGATGCAGTTAGGTGCTCTGTATGTATATGTAAGAATCGGTGAGCACTTCTTTATCGACGCTGATCGAGTTCAGCTGCGCTCTGTATGTATGTGTAAGAATCGGTGAGAGCACTTCTTTATCGACGCTGATCGAGTTCGGCTACGGCTCTAGCATCCCCTTAAGGATCCTAAAGCCATTTGTATTACCGACCAAATTCTATATCTGTCCTTGTATAGACAATGATGATAGACAAGGATAGACATGGTTATAGGTTATAATTTCTTCGAATGTCTCATTTTATTCTAAGCTTTCAATCACAATTTCAAAGGTACCGTTATTGTTGTGCACGTCTTCTGAAGGGTGGGAACATTTCATTTCGTACATATTATTTATACAACTGTTTATATTAGAAAATGAGGTAACAGCATTTTTAATTTTTTTAATTATTACTAATTATTTTACATTCCCACCCTTCATTAGTACTTATACTTTACTCCTGTAAAAGGATTTTGCGATCTATAAAGCCGTTTCAAAATTAGACCTTTGACTGTAATTGTCGGTAATTGAGTCACTTAGCATCCCCTTAAGGGGATCCTGCAGTGACTGGCGAACTTCCTCGATGTCGATAATGTCAACCTTTCTAATTTTGTTTTCTCTATATCTGTCTTTGTCTAACGAAATGACATCTGTCCTTTTTTCGATTGCTCGCCATCTACGCAAGATCCGGCAACTACTGTTGCTGCTCTCTTGTCATCCTG
>NW_027270695.1:0-4081 GCF_030848805.1 Temnothorax longispinosus | reverse complement strand
GTCTTAAGGGGATCCTGCAGCCGTATGATTTACCGACATTATCGTTTTTCGATGGATCTTTTAATTGGCTTTACAGAATTGCAAGTTTTTGGTCTAGAATTAAAGTACGCACAAAAATCTAGGGCAGAAAACGCGATTTTATATCAAAAACGCCAAAAAATTAAAAATGTTACTTATTTGGGCACATACGCAGCTGTCACCTGACGACAATATTTGCTTAAAACAAAAATTGTGCAGTTTATACATACATAATTTTTATCATCTGCCCTTGGGAAAACATGTAGGAATAATATCGTGCAAGTAGAAGTAAGATTCAATGCGTACAAAAAAAGATCCATCGAAAAATTATTTTAGTAATGCAAATACGGACGCAGAATGACAAGAAGAGCAGCAACAGTAGTTGCCGGATCTTGCGTAAGATGGCGAGCAATCGAAAAAAGGACAGATGTCATTTCGTTAGACAAAGACAGATATAGGGAAAACAAAATTAGAAAGGCTGACATTATCGACATCGAGGAAGTTCGCCAGTCACTGCAGGATCCCCTTAAGGGGATGTTTTCCCTATATCTGTCTTTATCTAACGAAATGACATCTGTCCTTTTTTCGATTGCTCGCCATCTTACGCAAGATCCGGCAACTACTGTTGCTGCTCTTCTTGTCATTCTGCGTCCGTATTTGCATTACTAAAATAATTTTTCGATGGATCTTTTTTTGTACGCATTGAATCTTATTTCTACTTGCACGATATTATTCCTACATGTTTTCCCAAGGGCAGATGATAAACATTATGTATGTATAAACTGCAGAATTTTTGTTTTAAGTAAATATTGTCGTCAGGTGACAGCTGTATGTGCCCAAATAAGTAACATTTTTAATTTTTTGGTGTTTTTGATATAAAATCGCGTTTTCTACCCTAGATTTTTGTGCGTACTTTAATTCTAGACCAAAAACTTGCAATTCTGTAAAGCCAATTAAAAGATCCATCGAAAAACGAAAATGTCGGTAAATCATACGGCTGCAGGATACCCTTAATCGAGTGCTATCACAAAGAGGCACCCCGGCGAATCACCGTAACCGGATACCCGCACGGGCCGGACCGCCGCGGGACGATAGAGATTCCATTCTCGACGAGATATTAAACGGAATCCGCAACTTACAAGATCGCGTAAATCAACTAGAAACGGCGAATCCTGAACGCCGCGAATTTCACACGAGACGCGAGCCAAGTAACCTCCCGTTTGAAGTAACGTACGGAAGAACGTCATACGATATTCGGAACCAAGCGGAACGCGCAATCGGATGTCTACGTTTAAAAGAGGCACGAGACATGATACCCGAGTTCGACGGAGCCTCGAGTAAATTACAAGAATTCTTAAGCGCCGCGTCATATGCAATAAAAAACATAAATCCTATGGAAGAAGGAACGCTATTAGAAGCAGTGCTATGCACAAAACTAAAAGAGCGATAATAGACTTTCAAACGCGAGAGGTAAGAGATTTCGCACAACTAAAGAAGGAATTAGAAGTTTGCTATTTGAGCCGCAAAAGCACAACACACTTACAACTAGAGTTTAATACACTCAAGCAAAAACCCGGAGAAAATGCAAGAGCATTCGGATTAAGAGCCGATAAGCTAGCGATGGAGCTATACGACTCCATGATAGAAGGAAGAAATCACACCATAGAAAGCAAGCGAACTATATTAGAAACGATTCAACAACAGGCATTACAGAATTTTCAATTAGGATTGAGAGACGAGATCAAGTTACTTGTCCGAGCTCAGCATTTCGCAACATTGCAAGAAGCGATTGCCGGAGCGAGCGCCGAAGAAAAAGTAAACGGGCCGAGTGGAATTCCGCCGCGTCCCAAAAATAATTATGCGTACTCGCCGCAACCGCGCGATAACCGATCGATATTACAATGCCAAAGATGCGGAAAATACGGGCACCTCGGAAGGGAATGTCGTACCAATAGATATGCGAACCGTTTCTCCTTACCGAAACCCGATAGGACACCCCGCGTAAACGCGATAGATAAAGTCTGCAATTATTGCAAGAAAGCAGGACACATGCGCGAAGAATGTTGGCTGTTAAATGGTCGACCAAATAAAGAAAGGACGAATCACAACAAACCTAATAATCCGCGAGGACAAAATAAAAATTTTCACCCGAAAACGAATGGCCCGAGAAAAAAGGACAGTAATTCAGCCGCGAATAGCGATGAGGAAGACAAAGAGGACACAAAGCAGCGCCGACCGGCGTTAGAGTATCAGGTGTCACACATGACGAACAAGCCGCGAAAGCATGCAGGGCTGGTCCTAATCACTCTGCCCATGCGAGAATCAAAGCGCGAAAAAATAAATTTACTGTTCGATACCGGAGCGGCCGTATCAATAATAAAAGTAAAACATTTGAAAGGCGAAACAATGATAGAAGAGGATAAAATGGCCCTTACAGGAGTAACAGGTCATAAAGCCCATACGATTGGAAAATTTACAGCAACTATTGACTTGAAAAATAGAAAGATCAAGCACACGATATATGTCGTCAAAGATGATTTTCCGATTGAATACGACGGAATACTAGACGTAGATTTTATAAAGAAACATCGAGCGTCATATAGTTACGAATCGAGCTCAATACGCATAGGGAATAACACATTAAAATTATACCCGTATAAGAAAATGGTTTTGAAACCGCGAAGCGAGACAATAGTACAAGTCGCGACCGATAAAAATTCACTAGGAATAATACAGGCAGAAGAGACAATGCCAGGAGTGTTCATAGGAAATTGCCTGGTGATGCCAGAAAACTTTCTATGTCCGGCAAGCATACTAAATACGACGGAGAAGACAGTCGAAATGCTAATGCCGCAAGTAACATTAGAAGAGTTAGAGCAAGAAGAAGCAAAAGAGATAGAAATAAACCAAGTAAACAAAGCAGAAGAAACAATGACGCGTAGCGAAAAAGTCGAAAAATTGATACGCACGCAACACTTAACCCTTACAGAAAAGTATTACTGACTAAATACTTAAAATCTCAGTGATTTAATACTGTCAATATTTATTTGGGAAATACTGGGAAAATACTGGTAGTGATCAATATTATAGGTAGTGATTAATACTACACAGAACTACTGGTGCTTAGTATTGAATTACTCACCGATATTTCGATTTCCGATATTTACCCGGCATAAAAAAAAATTATTTTTTTTCGAAATTTTTTTACTATTTTATAACTAAATTTGTTTCTTAAGATGCAGTCTATAATTATAAATATTTTCTCGTATTTGAAAAACACACTTACCTTGGTGGGATCGAACTCGGGACCTCTGGATCGTGAGCCAACTGCCTTACGTGGTAGACTACTTCTTAATTTGATGTAAATGTTATATATAGTCTACATGTGTCATAACCAGCGCAAATATATAATTTTTCAAAAATCATCTTAAGAAACAAATTCAGTTTAAAAAGAGTAATAAAATTTTGAATTGGATATTAAAATGATATCCTCAGTACTATTTCAAAACTTGTACACTTTTATCACGACGAATTAGTACAGACCTTCATATAAAATGTATTTGTGCTTTACTTTTATCTCTTTTCCTTAATATTATCAGGAATTACCCATTATAATGTTTCTATACAAATTGTAGTACTGGTCAGTGAGTAATTTCACATGGAATATTCAGTTCAGTACTTGAATATTAATATTAAAATACTGGCCAGTGATTTATTACACATGGAATCCTTGGTTCAGTACTTCAGTACTAACATTGAAATACTCATCAGTAATTCAACACAAGTATTTATTACACAAGTATTTTTCACCTAGTATTAAATGCTTTCTCATCAGAAATTTAATACTAAATATTCAATACTCGTCCTGTATTAAATACTACTTTCATAAATTACTTACCAGTAATAAAATATTATGCAATACTTGGATCACAGTGATTCAAGTACTAATAAATACTTAATTTTAGTATTATTAATATACAAAATAAGTATTTATTACTAACCACACACAGCTAGTAATACTTTTTTGTAAGGGAAACGAAGAAGAAAAGAAAACCATTATGGG
>NW_027270694.1:0-4081 GCF_030848805.1 Temnothorax longispinosus | reverse complement strand
ATGTATACAAGTTTTTGCATATTAAACTACATCATTTTTTAATTGCGTACTGTACGGAATTTCACTTTAATGTATACTTGTTGTACATCTTTGAAAATTATTGGCAGAAATAGTACGTGTACAATTTTATTATTACTATTATTACAATTTGTTATTTTTGAATATTTGTCTAGTATCGAGTATAATTCGTTTACGAATTATTTAATAGTCGGGTTGTATTAGGGGTGTAATTAGCGACACACAAATCCATTCACTTCCAATAGTGCGCTCTTCTTGACCTTCTCTACCGCTCCACTTCGGCATCCTGTACATCTTGCTTTTGACATCTCTTAAATTGATTGCTTCAAATGTAAGTGATAAGTTTGAACAGTGGTATACTCCTGCCACATCAGATGTGACACCAACATTGTATAGATGAACCTGTGTTCGAAATTTTTTAACGATAAACAGCGTGTTCCCTTCCATGTGCGCTATGTTCTCTATGACGCAGATTTTTCCATTATTTGTGATGCAACAACTGTCACGAAGAGCGGTAGAGAACGTTATATTTCCAAGTTGCATTTTTCGATATTGCCGGTAATGACGGGCAGGCTCTACGAGAGGTCCATCCATGTGAATTTTCGAACAACGAATGTGGATTCCTTTATCGATGGGAGTTACAAAGTCGTTTAATTCACACATTCTTTTGTAAAACTGTTGTAGAGCCAAGTGCGGCTTTCGTATAAATTTCCTGAATTCAGGCATATTGTTCTCATAACAAAATGCACTGTATGAATCTAATGGGCCCAATCGCCTAACATCACCGACTACGTGCAAAAGACCATGGACATTGTACGAGAGAAACTGCTCTCCATACAATCCCTCGCACATGTTGACGTAGCTCTCTAATGCTGCTTGGCAGTATACGTACATTTTGTCCGAGACATTTTCCAAACTAAGGAGGCGCATTACACAATGTAAGAGAAGAAAATGTTTGTAATGATCTTCGTCAAAAACATTTTCTAGCACAGCTGGAGCTGTATACAGCAATAGTTGCCTAAATTCTGTGCCTTTGAAGTGATGAAACATGGAGATTTTATTCGGACGACGATTAAATTCCGTAGGGCAGTAGATTCGACATTCCATCATTCTTGAATCCAAAATATCTAACTTTCTTTTAGTTAATTTTACGTGTCCATATTTTCCATGGATGTGAGTGGTAAACACTTTCTTTACATTCCCAACGTATAGAAGGTGCAAGGGTTCAAAAGGAACTTGCGTCACTAGTCCCAACACACGATTTAAGGGACTTGGCCCTTTGTGGTGATCTTCATCCATTAGTTCACTATACTCTTGATCCGTTCGTAGCGGGTGACGAGTCCCGGGAAAAATCATCGTTCCCCGAAAGAATGGCATCGCTGCAGAACGACGCCCTTCAATTTTGCATTTAGAACATGCGTTTGACGATACATGCCCATAGTGGTTCAACGCAAATGCCCTTGCTGGTGCATCCGCAATGAAGCATCGAATTTGAATTGGATACCGTCGATCGTTTATAAGGACACCACCTTCTTCACGAATTTCCTCCAGTTCTTGAACAAAGTGTTCAAAAAATTGAAAAGGATTTGATGGCTTTTCTGTTCCCTTAAAGACACCCGCTATAATTGGTTTTTTATCAATACAATTATAAATTCTGTATTGAAGAGGCCAAAATTGAGTCGTGCCGCTTTTGTGAATTTGAGCGCCGTCTGTGCTAAAATCGATTTGTATCGTTTCGGGCAAGATATCTTCAGGAAGAGTTTTCAGTTTTTTTATAAGGGTATATTGGAGACCCAAGTGAAGGTATTCTCCTCCATCGATGTATTGGACGTGTCTCGAGGCCACATCAGTAGGCGTTTCAAGTAATGTCCTCGTGTCCTTCGGCAAAAACGTGAGATTAAACGGGAACTCATGCAATGTCTTCAGCAGCATGTTGCCCTGCTTATGCTTTAAATTAGCAAGTAAGAATAATTGTTTCAATGCTTTTAATTTTAGGTCGTTCAAGTTTTGTGGGGCATTGTCATTTTCAAAGTTTGAAATATTGTCATTACTGTGAGCATCTGTATTGTCCGCATCACTTCCTTCGTTTTCTTCATCATCGTCGCCTCCGTCAGTATTTACTTCTTGTTCCTGTACCTCTTCTTCTGCTATGCCTTCATTATCATCTGCTTCTTCATCTCCATTAAAAGTATCTTTGTGAACGTCAGCAGTCGATTCCTCATCATTATAGAGAGCGTTATCAGATACAGATGGAGCAGAATGCGATGCCGAAATTTGCACTGGTTCATTTTCAGACAATGTATCGTCTGATTCGTTATTTATGGATTGACAGACGTTTGGATCATCTTGTCTTGCAGCTAACCGTCTTCTCTTGTGTCTCTCACTGAGATTGAGAAATTGCTTATATTTCGTTGACATGCCTCGTTCAGTTTTGTTTGCTACCATAAAGAAGGCCAGGCAAATAATTATAAAGATTTGATAATTACAACTTTTGTAATAAATTGAATAGTGCAGTACAAACAACGTACATAAGCGTGTGGTTGGGCAGTGATAGTTGTAACTGTGTAAGATTCTGTTCAGTCAGGATCACCACCGCATGCATAGGAACCAGTTACATTTAAGTTTTAGTAGTTTTCTGTGTGTAAAGAATGTAGTTATATGTATTTATATGTATTGTAAAATTTATGAAAAAGACTCTAAACGTCTTGTATTAGTAGCTTTTAGTATGTAAGAAATGTATTTATATGTATTGTAAAATTTCTCAAAAAGACTTTAAACGTCTTGTATTACAGTATGAATGAAAATCTTGTATTATAATTATGAAAAAGATTTTAAACATTTCGTATTACAGTATGTCCTTATACATTTTGCAGAGAAAAAGACTGTTTTTTTTTTTTCAAGAAATGTTTGCCAACATTCAAAAGTACGTTTACAAAAATATTGCCAACGTTTCAATCTATATACATGACTGCATGATTATACTTTTTCGTCAGAATAATATTAATTGGAAACGGTACATTTGAATATTTCAAGTGATCGAAAATTGTACGTTTACATACCCCAAGCATACAAAGTAGGAAATTACAATTAAACATTGTGTAAATGAAAGTGGACCACTTGGCGTGAAATGCATTACATGCTCACATACAGAAAATGCAATTTTATTAATAGCACAGATTACACGGTCAATCGAAGTATTTTACGTGTATGTTTACATACATATTTATGTAAATAAAATTTTTTTTTAACGATACTTCGAGTTAATTGCAATCTATTATTATCACGAATCTGTCATCAGTGTAAATCAATTTTATAATTAACGAAATGCAGTCAAAGGAATTTCAAAACTCACTGATGTACTCTAATGTCGAATCAGTTTCGTCTTCAATACGACACCAATTATTTTCTTGTGTACGTCTCACTATATATATGTCAATTAAAGTTGAAATGAAAACTTCCTTTTATTGACAGGTCATGCAATTAATTAATACAAATTATTATTAATATTAAAACTATAAAACATTATATAAAAGTTGAAATTAATATTAATATGGAGAATAAAAGATATCAATAAAAGTTAGTCGGGTTTACAAAGCAACGATTATTTATTTCATGTACAAGTAATAGAACCATGAATAAAAAAACATTATGAAAACTTTCATGAATTGAAATACAGCGTTAAGTAATGCATGCAATTAATTATTATATTATATTTAAGTTAAAATAATGTTTTTTCTACATTGGCGAATAATGTAACATAAATCAATGAGTGCAATGTATATCAAGAATATTCGACACAGGCATGAACAAAATAAAAAAATTAATAGTTATTAAAAAATAGAAATATATAATAATATTTCTTTACCTTCTATGCCAATAACATGTACATGTAACAGACCGACCAAGTGGACAAAAAACTTTCTGCAAAGAAGGAACAAGAAGAATTAAAAAATGAACAGTGAGAAAAAAAAATAAAAATAAAAAAAGAAAAGAAAAACGTGACATGCATGATAGACATAATCAGACGTTAAGAAATGTAATAATGAAAAGATATAATAACTAA
>NW_027270693.1:0-4085 GCF_030848805.1 Temnothorax longispinosus | reverse complement strand
ATGTCCCAATTGCTGACAGTGTCCCAATTTATGACAATCGCACTCGTTTTCCTTAATAAATCAGCTAACACGGATTCAATATTTATTCTAAATATGTATTCAGATTCTAAATTTTATTTATATTCGGTTACAATACATTTCGAATAAAATTAAAAGCCATAAGGAATGTTAAAACATCATAATTACAAGCGTACTCTGACGGCGACAGTCTGAACGCAGTTGCTCTCCGCCATCTTAGAAAGTGACAGCTGATTCGAGTTGTCTGTTTGCTGGATGTATACAGTTGTGCTTTCAATAATTTGAAGTAAAGTGAATTGTTTTATGAAGTCGAAAGAAAGTTAAAAATATTTTTAAGCATAAAAATATCAAGGTTTGAAATTTTCGTACTTAATTCGTATATGTCATTAATCGGTATTAGAATATGTACCTGTCTCTATTACTGATAACCTCGAAATAAATAGATATAAAATGATATAAACGTATATATCTCTAAAGAGAACATGTAATTCATGAATCTTATTCATTATGAAGTTAAAAAGTAGTCATAATATCATAATTTACCTCTGTACAATTTAGAAAATAGTATAAATATAAGTTCTTAACCTACAAGTTGTCTTGTTTAAGTCAGTAACAGAGACACTCACATAATTCTGTACCAATTTTTGATACCCGAATAACTATTACCGTTCTGGAAAGAGAACTGTCACGAAAGGGGAAGGCTCCTTAAAGCGTGACTACCTGGTGATGCCGGTGATTTAGGCATGATCCTTGTGTTTTTCAAAAAACTATAACATGCTCTCCGTACTATACAGTACTTCAAAAATACTATTTTATACACACACATATATATATACACACACAGAGAGAGAGAGAGAGAGAGAGAGAGAGAGAGAGAGAGAGAGAGAGAGAGAGAGAGAGAGAATATTACATTGTTTTTTAAGTACTGTGTGTGTGTGTGTGTGTATATATAACTTATTTAAGCGTCTTATTTATTTACAGTTAGATATGGCAACTCAAAGACTGAGGAAAAAGTATTCAGATGATGAACTTCAAAAAGCTCTTGCGATTGTTCGTTCTGGGAAAACAATTACACATGTCAGTAAGGTCACGGGTATACCAAGAACTACACTGTTATATAAATACACTGGCAAACTGCCGATTGGAAAAAATGTGGGCCCAGCACCAGTTTTAACTAATAATGAGGAAGCTGAAATTGTGAAATGGATGATGTATTGCAGTCAGCGAGGTTTTCCTGTTACGAAAAGTCAACTTCTTACTAACGTGCAATTATTGATCAAAAAGTTGGCACGAGATACACCATTCAAAGATGGACGGCCTGGACGTCATTGGTACGAATCTTTTCTAAGACGACATCCAGAAATGACATCAAGAATTTCACAAAATCTGACTCATAGTCGAGCATCCATAACAGAGACAGCAATACGAGAATGGTTTGCAGAAGTGAAGCAACATATAGATAAACTTGGACTTATTAATATTGACAAATCTCGAGTTTTTAACTGTGATGAGTCAGCATTCTTTCTCAGTCCAAAAGGAGAACGTGTTTTAGTAAAAAAAGGTACAAAAACCGTTTACACTTTTACACGAAATGGTGACAAAGAATGCTTGACAGTACTTTTCATGACAAATGCTAACGGTCAATTGCCTCCTCCTATGGTTGTATTTCCTTACGAGCGAATTCCGTACAGTATCTCTCAAAGTATGCCAGATGGTTGGGCCATTGGAAAATCTGATAGTGGGTGGATGACAGCTCAAACGTTTTATGAATATATTGTTAATGTATTTCATCCCTGGCTTTTATGTAACAAGATTTCCATGCCTATTATTTTGTATGTTGACGGTCATTGCTCTCATTTAACAATGCCATTAGCACAGTTTTGTGCTGAAAATGGCATTGAATTAGTAGCTTTATATCCAAATGCTACCCATTTATTGCAACCATTAGATGTAGCATTTTTCCGCCCACTAAAAGCTGCTTGGAAGAGAATGGTACAAGAATGGCGCACAGAAAATTATGGAAAACGTATAAGAAATGAAGACTTTGGACCACTATTAGAGAGAAGCATAGGAACTTTAAATATTCCCGAAATAATGGCTAATGGATTTCGAGCATGTGGACTTTTTCCATTTTCTGCAGATGCTTTACAATACGATAAGTTATTAACGAAACAAAATATGAGTAGCTCCACTAATGATTTTACGCCCTCGGAAGAAGAACGACAGAAGGCTTTGGAATTTTTTGAAAAATATATAAATTCCGAGGTATTACAGACCTTCGAAAAGGCTAAGAAGAAAGGAATTTGGGACGGTAAACTTGAAAATCAAGGACTTTTTAACTATTGGTTGTCACTTCAAGATCTTCCAAGTAATTTTTCCTAGTTTTTCACTATCAATTCATTATATTTTGCTTACTTTTATTGTTTTTTGTCCTATTATTATTTTGTCCTATATATATTTTTCCATTTCTCCTTTTAAGAAGTGTCGACAAATATCGTACCGTCTCAAACAGAGAACATTTCCACAAGTGGTGCTACTAGTGATGCCTATATTAATGAAAATGAAATAAATAATGAAAATAATGACAATACAATTCAGGCTATAATCGAAATACAGGATATAACTGAAGTACAGGATATAACTGAAGTACAGGATATAACCAAAATACAGGATATAACCGAGATACAGGATATAACTAAAATACAGGATATAACCGAAATACAGGATATAACCGAGATACAGGATATAACTGAAGTACAGGATATAACCGAAGTACAGGATGTAACCGAAAATAATTTTGATAAAACATTTAACACGTTAATGGATGTAGAAATGGAGCAATTAACAACTGTATGTAATGATATAACTAACTGTGACGAAAATTTGATAATAACTTTGGAATTGACAAACCCAGAAGTTTCCTCAGAGTATGTTGCATAATTAATATAAACATTTTGTTTAGACTATATTTTACACTTATATCTAATTAAAATAAAATTTAATTTCAGATCTACATCTACTGTTCAGAAAGATAGTTTTTCAACTAATACAACGATTCAAGAACAAGAACCTATCTCTTCAAATCAAAACGGTATATTTTCAAATTATTAAAGAAAATCTTATATACGTATCAGGTAATTTCTCTACTTTATCTAATTAATTAATTTACAGAGAGTCAAACTGCGAATAAAGACAAAATTCCTCCTGAGGTACCAGAAGTATTTAAGTCTGCTTTATTTTGGCCAAAAATACAAACGAATGAAGCAAAAAAACGTCGGTCTAAAGATAAAATTCCATCGGTAGCTACTTCAAAACAATGGTACGAATATCATCTTTCTAAAGCTATAGAAAAAAATAAAAAAAGAATAGAAATTGAAGAAAGGAAAAAGGAACGTCAGAAGAAAGTTATGGAAAAAAGGAAAACACAAGAAGAAGCGAGATTAAAAAGAATTGCAGAAAAAGAGGAAAAAATGAAAAAACAAAAAGGAATAAAGAAGAAAAAAACGTTGAAAAATAAAGAAAATACTACAGAAGTTTTAAAAGAAACAGAAAAATAAAAATTAAGATGTTATATATGTCTAATAGATAGGGCAAAAAATAATTATAAGTTTTAAATAACATGTAATAAACAAATAAATAAATTTTGTTAAATACAAAACAGTATAATTAAATGTGTGTTTAATGTTTTTTATAAAAATAGTAATATATAATCAGTAATTAAGAAAGTTAATACATAGCTTCTGTCAGCAATAGGGACATTTGTACATTCCCCTCCTGTCAATAATAAGAACGTTCATATGTTCGTCGCCTGTTAGTAATACAGGCATGCATATGTTATAAATTGGGACAGAACCAAACTGACGTGTCATTAAATGGTACTTCAGCTACTTTTAAGAAAATATTATAAAGAAATTAAAATTTGTCCATAAATAAAAAAAAGATAACACAATTAGAATCTTAAATGTTCAAGCTTTCTAACAAAATCAATTTTGTATACTTTCTTTAACATGTACATTATTAATTTATTAATTTATTACTACGATGAAGTTACTACGTCACTAATTGGG
>NW_027270692.1:0-42397 GCF_030848805.1 Temnothorax longispinosus | reverse complement strand
CATGTGTCGCCAAAAATTGGAGGTACATGTTAAAATTTTGTCCCTACGTAATTACGAGGGACATAAGTCACTCTTAAGCATGTGTCGCCAAAAATTGGAGGTACATGGTACCTCGAAGTTAGGAAGTACGTTATGGGCAACGAATATTCACCCGACAAAAAAATTATTTATTTCGAAATTTTATTATTATTTTTAACTAAATTTGTTTCTTAAGATGCAGTCTATGATTATAAATATTTTTTTGTATTTGAAAAACACACTTACCTTGGTGGGATTTGAACTCGGGACCTCTGCATCGTGAGCCAACTGCCTTACGTGGTCGACTACTTCTTAATTTAAAGTAAACGTTATATATAGTCTACATATGTCATACCAGCGCAAATATATAATTTTTCAAAAATTATCTTAAGAAACAAATTCAGTTTAAAAAGAGTAATAAAGTTTCGAATTGGATATATGATATAATATTGCCCGCTGCTATTCGCGAATGTCTTTCGTTCAACAAATGTCGCGATCATGCCATGGTTGGCTACGTATACGAGGTACGTATGTAGGAGGTATATACGGAAAGCCCCCTAAAAAACTGTACCTCCTAAAACTGTACTTCCTCTGACACGTCCGTGCACGCGTCCGCGTCGAGTGCTTCGCGAATGTCTTTTGTACGAGGTACATATGTAGGAGGTACACATTTGTACGAGGTACATATGTACGTACGAGGTACGTATGTACGGGGTACATACGGGAAGCCCCCTAAAAAACTGTACCTCCTAAAACTGTATCTCCTAAAAAATTGTACCGTGAATTTATAAGTGCGGTATCTCCAATCGGTACCTCCTTCTTTATCAGTACCTCGTGTATTCCGTACCTCGTGCTACTGTACCGGGAAAAGTATCTCCTAGCAGCATGTAACTCCAAATGTCATTTCCATTTAGAAATTAGTACCTCGAATTTGGAGATACTACGCGGTACATGCTTAAGAGTGTGGAGAAATATACTGTTCCTCTATCAAGAGACACGGTAGTGTGATCTCGCGCCAAGTACACGCGGAGCGAGACCGACCGTGACTCTTTTACGCGACGCGACGGGTTGCGAGTACCCGAGATGTTGAGATCTCGATAACGAGTGAACGGATCAAGTTCTAAGTAGGCTTGATCGATAGCTTGGGGTCCAATTAGGGGGGGGTTTCTCTCATAATATTCCGCTACGTGCCCTACGAGCGGAGATATTGCGACGCAAAGTCCAAATGTGAAAATTTATTTTTAAGATACTCCTCCTCCTAACGCCGATGTTCTTGTATGATGACGTCATAATCAGAAACGTCCCTTTCACTTTTTCGACGCTGGCGGCGCAGGTATCGCCAGTTTCGATATCGCGCGCGTATTTCGAAATTAGGTCGATAGACTTATCGGTCAAAAGGAAGATTTCTATTTAGGTAAATTAGGTAGTATAATATATAATATATATTGTTGAGTCAACGGAAAAGAAGGTTCTCTACGCTTGGCAGAAAGTGCCGCTAGGGAATTTTTAAGTCGATTCTTATGAATCAAGCTTGAATTCGATGTCTAGGTATCCCAGGTTGCCGATGACGAGGTCCAGATAGTGCGCTTTATAGTTTTCGGTGTCCAGGTGTAATAATACGTTGAATTCGATGTCTACGTGTCCCAGGTTGCCGATGACGAGGTCCACATAGTGCGCTCCGTAGTTTTCGGTGTCTACGTGTATTAATACCTTGAATTCGATGTCCACATGTCCCAGGTTGCCGATGACAAGATCCAGATAGTGCGCTTCATAGTTTTCGGTGTCCAGGTGTAATAATACGTTGAATTCGATGTCTACGTGTCCCAGGTTGCCGATGACGAGGTCCACATAGTGCGCTCCGTAGTTTTCGGTGTCTACATGTATTAATACCTTGAATTCGATGTCCACGTGTCCCAGGTTGCCGATGACAAGATCCAGATAGTGCGCTTTATAGTTTTCGGTGTCCAGGTGTAATCGTACGTTGAATTCGATGTCTAGGTGTCCCAGGTTGCCGATGACAAGGTCCACATAGTGCGCTTCGTAGTTTTCGGTGTCTACGTGTATTAATACCTTGAATTCGATGTCCACGTGTCCCAGGTTGCCGATGACGGGATCCAGATAGTGCGCTTCATAGTTTTCGGTGTCCAGGTGTAATCGTACGTTGAAATTGATGTCTAGGTGTCTCAGGTTGCTGATGACGAGGTCCAGATAGCGCGCTCCGTAGTTTTTGGTGTCTACGTGTATTAATACCTTGAATTTGATGTCCACGTGTCCCAGGTTGCTGATGACGGGATCCAGATAGTGCGCTTCATAGTTTTCGGTGTCCAAGTGTAATCGTACGTTGAATTCGATGTCTAGGTGTCCCAGGTTGGCGATGACGAGGTCCACATAGTGCGCTTCGTAGTTTTTGGTGTCCAGGTGTAATAATACGTTGAATGCAATGTCTAGGTGTCCCAGGTTGCCGATGACAATGTCTAGATAGTGAGCTCCGTAGTTTTCGGTGTCTACGTGTATTAATACCTTGAATTCGATGTCTAGGTGTCCCAGGTTGCCGATGACGAGATCCACATAGTGCGCTCCGTAGTTGTCGGTGTCTACGTGTATTAATATTTTGAAATTGATGTCTAGGTGTCTCAGGTTGCTGATGACGAGGTCCAGATAGCGCGCTCCGTAGTTTTCGGTGTCTAGATGTAATAATACCTCGAATTTGATGTCTACGTGTTTCAGGTTGCCGATGACGAGGTCCACATAGTGCGCTTTGTAGTTTTTGGTGTCTAGGTGTATTAATAACTTTAAATCTGAATGTAGGACACGTAGATATCGAATTCGAGGTATTAATACACGTAGACACCGAAAACTACGGAGCGCACTATGTGGACTTCGTCATCGAAAACGTGGGACACCTAGACATCGAATTCAACGTATTGTTATACCTGGACACCGAAAACTATAGAGCGCACTATCTGGAACCCGACATCAGCAACCTGGAACACGTGGACATCGAATTCAAGGTATTAATACACCTGAATACCGAAAACTATGAAGCGCACTATGTGAACCTCGTCATCGGCAACCTGGGACACCTAGACATCGAATTCAAGCTTGATTCATAAGAATCGACTTAAAAATTCCCTAGCGGCAGAATCAAGAGACACGGTAGTGTCTCGCGCCAAGTACACGCGGAGCGAGACCGACCGTGACTCTTTTACGCGACGCGACGGGTTGCGAGTACCCGAGATGTTGAGATCTCAATAACGAGTGAACGGATCAAGTTCTAAGTAGGCTTGATCGATAGCTTACGAGCGGAGATATTGCGACGCAAAGTCCAAATGTGAAAATTTTTTATTAAGATACTTCTTTTTCTATCTACTTCTAACGCCGACGTCTTATATGACACTACAAAAAGGCGTGATATCCGTACAAAATTACCTTTTTCAAAAAAAAGGTAAAAAAATGCGCCAAGTACACGCATAGTAGTATATACGTATTATGTTGTTACCTCGAAAAAAACAAAGTGGTAGTATTATACCTCGAAATAACACCCTGTACATATTGTTTATACAATGCGTAATACTACAAAAAGGCGTGATATCTGTACAAAATTACCTTTTTTAAAAAAAAGGTAAAGAAAGGCGCCAAGTACACGCATAGTAGTGTATATGTTGTTACCTCGAAAAAAAAACAGTGGTAGTATTATACCTTAAAAAAATCTAAGTAAACAAGTGGTAGACGAAATCTTTGTATCTTGAAAAATCTCGAAAAAACCTAAACAGTAGTATCTTCACCTCGAAAAAAAAAACAAAGTAGTAGTATTATACCTCGAAAAAACCTAAGTAACAAGTGGTGGACGTAATCTTTGTATCTCCAAAAATCTCGAAAAAACCTAAGCAGTATTATTTTTATTTCCACAAAATTATTACTCAAGTGATACACATCACAAAATTACGTTACCTTATCAAAAAATGAGTCGCGCTTCAAGTGATCTATTATTACAATTACAAAAAAGAAATGATATCTCTTTTTAAATTACAGCGCCAATTACAGAGAACATATATTTTTTGAGATACAAAGATTACGTCTACCACTTGTTACTTAGGTTTTTTCGAAATATAATATTACTACTGCTTTTCTTCGATTAGAATAAAAAATTGAATCATGAAGAATTACACAGGTAACAGTACAAAATACAAATATTTTATTAAAATATTTAAACCCAACAAGGGAATACAAGGTATTTAAATACAAAGTTTATATATGTATTTTAAAAGATTTAATCGCATCGCAAAGAATTACAGAGGTAACAGTACAAAAAATAAAAATATTTTATTAAAATACATAAATTTTTCTTGTCAAAAAACTTGGCGCTGCTAGAGAGAGAGAGAGAGAAGAGAGAGAGAGAGAGAGAGAGAGACCTTTTACAAATTACACACACACATCGCCCACACCCACTCGCTCGCACATACACACCAGGCTGACCTAATTTTGAGGTCTAGCAGCGCCAAGTTTTTTGACAAGAAAAATTTATGTATTTTAATAAAATATTTTTATTTTTTGTACTGTTACCTCTGTAATTCTTTGCGATGCGATTAAATCTTTTAAAATACATATATAAACTTTGTATTTAAATACCTTGTATTCCCTTGTTGGGTTTAAATATTTTAATAAAATATTTGTATTTTGTACTGTTACCTGTGTAATTCTTCATGATTCAATTTTTTATTCTAATCGAAGAAAAGCAGTAGTAATATTATATTTCGAAAAAACCTAAGTAACAAGTGGTAGACGTAATCTTTGTATCTCAAAAAATATATGTTCTCTGTAATTGGCGCTGTAATTTAAAAAGAGATATCATTTCTTTTTTGTAATTGTAATAATAGATCACTTGAAGCGCGACTCATTTTTTGATAAGGTAACGTAATTTTGTGATGTGTATCACTTGAGTAATAATTTTGTGGAAATAAAAATAATACTGCTTAGGTTTTTTCGAGATTTTTGGAGATACAAAGATTACGTCCACCACTTGTTACTTAGGTTTTTTCGAGGTATAATACTACTACTTTGTTTTTTTTTTCGAGGTGAAGATACTACTGTTTAGGTTTTTTCGAGATTTTTCAAGATACAAAGATTTCGTCTACCACTTGTTACTTAGATTTTTTTAAGGTATAATACTACCACTGTTTTTTTTTCGAGGTTAACAACATATTACACTACTATACTATGCGTGTACTTGGCGCCTTTTTTTTTTTTAATTCACCCGACAAAAAAAATTATTTATTTCGAAATTTTATTATTATTTTTTAACTAAATTTGTTTCTTAAGATGCAGTCTATGATTATAAATATTTTTTTGTATTTGAAAAACACACTTACCTTGGTGGGATTTGAACTCGGGACCTCTGCATCGTGAGCCAACTGCCTTACGTGGTCGACTACTTCTTAATTTAAAGTAAACGTTATATATAGTCTACATATGTCATACCAGCGCAAATATATAATTTTTCAAAAATTATCTTAAGAAACAAATTCAGTTTAAAAAGAGTAATAAGTTTCGAATTGGATATATGATATAATATTGCCCGCTGCTATTCGCGAATGTCTTTCGTTCAACAAATGTCGCGATCATGCCATGGTTGGCTACGTATACGAGGTACGTATGTAGGAGGTATATACGGAAAGCCCCCTAAAAAACTGTACCTCCTAAAACTGTACTTCCTCTGACACGTCCGTGCACGCGTCCGCGTCGAGTGCTTCGCGAATGTCTTTTGTACGAGGTACATATGTAGGAGGTACACATTTGTACGAGGTACATATGTACGTACGAGGTACGTATGTACGGGGTACATACGGGAAGCCCCCTAAAAAACTGTACCTCCTAAAACTGTATCTCCTAAAAAATTGTACCGTGAATTTATAAGTGCGGTACCTCCAATCGGTACCTCCTTCTTTATCAGTACCTCGTGTATTCCGTACCTCGTGCTACTGTACCGGGAAAAGTATCTCCTAGCAGCATGTAACTCCAAATGTCATTTCCATTTAGAAATTAGTACCTCGAATTTGGAGATACTACGCGGTACATGCTTAAGAGTGTATATGTGTGAATTTAATGATTTTATAATATATATTATATTTAGCGATTAATCAATCAATTAAACTTTGCGATATGTGGATCATTAAAATGAAAATTGCTTCCTATGCGTTACATTTCATGCTCAAACAGTTATCTTCGATATTAATTATAAAATAAATGTATAAAAAATTAGATAGAAGATGAGTAGATATATTTAATATAGAAATTAAAGAGAATATGAATATTTTTTTGTATCTTAAGATAAAGAGATTTAAGAATTTTTTAAACATTTGTCCATAGTCTAAAAATACGCACCGGGAACGAAAATAACTACTCTCAAAAATATATGAATTAAAATATTATGAAACTGCAAAATAACTATGCTAGCGCGTTTCTTTAGGGCAAAATTCAATTGAGAAGAGTCCCGTGGTTTAATACGAGAATTATACGACCGTTATGATATCAAATAGATTTTAAACTAAATCGTCATTTACGGTCCGCGCTGGATCTTGGTA
Source organism: Temnothorax longispinosus (assembly GCF_030848805.1). Classification (NCBI taxonomy): domain Eukaryota; kingdom Metazoa; phylum Arthropoda; class Insecta; order Hymenoptera; family Formicidae; genus Temnothorax; species Temnothorax longispinosus. Next base: position 35,798 of record NW_027270692.1, on the reverse strand, counting down.
GCATATAATTATTATATATATCTTTTTGTGTCCCATACTTTAGTTAAATCTGGCGGATCGTTAGATTTGTAACTTCTTCGCGGAGTAGATAGTCGTAAGATCGACGACATAGAAATAACCTTCTTCTGCTTGGACTTTGAGATAGAAGTTTTGAAAATTGGCGAACTTTCGCCATCACCCGCACCGTCAACGCGCGACCTCGAATCCTCGTTAAAAGCATTCTCACAATCGGTACTTTTCTCGCTGGTTTGCCCTGTCTTGATCAGCAAATCCTTATCGAGCAGATCAAGCCTAGGTTTTGCGAGATCATCCGAGCCCCGATTAAACGTAATTAAATCTGCCATTTATTTACTGTTATAAGACGATACTCGCGAAAATAAACATTTGTAATGTGTACACTTTTACGCGTTGACAATTTTTCTTTAATTCTGTTAAGCTTTTGGTTGATCTGACTTATTTAATACTCAGAATTTTGAATTAGTTGTAAGAAAAGGGCACGATCACGCGCTCGCCGATCGTCTACAGCAATGGTCACAAATGAGCGTTGTTAAAATAAATGCATTGCGAAATAAACGCACGTTTTACACACGTGTGAGGGTCAAAGCACATAACATGGCGTAGCGATATACGACGGTCGTAGTCCCCGACCTGACAGATCAGGATACGCCAAAGCTTGTGCGTTACTTACGTCCACGACTACGACTGTCATATGTGCTTTGGCCCTTACACGTGTTACGTCTACATTACACCAGCCATTATGTGGATAACAACAATTATCCCATAATGACACACAGTTAACCGTTGTTAATTTTTAGCGCAATATAGTGCACATTATTGTTTTAATTTAGTATTATTAAATGTTATTATACGTTTATGTATAATTATTTATCCATACATGTTAATTATTAAATAGTTGAATTGCAAAATTTAAATGTATCAATCGTGTTACATATATCGCGGTATATATTAAAATATTGCATCATAGATTACAAAATTTCTTTGTCTTTAAAACTTAATTTCAATAATTTAATTAATAATGATTTAATTAATTAATTTAATTTTGCTGATTTTATTGTAGATACTGCAATGGGCTATAAACTTAACGCACAAAAGAACTACAATGATGAATACGTTAAAGCTGTGGATAGGTAAATTCGCGATTCTTCTGAAATTGCTTTTATTTTTGACGTTTTTGACATTTTTATACAATATATAATACCATTGTACATATATACGTCGAACTTTATTTTTAAAAAAATATTTGTTTCCACTTTCCAGAGTCGCATCCATTGTACAGATGCGATTCACAAACGTGTGGATCTCGTCGGATTCCATTTTTAAACTGACCACAGTAGGCAAGGAGCACGACCATTTAATTCGTGTGATCCAGGAATTAGTCGACAAGGTAATTCTTTCTGGAGCGTGTCGTGATCGAGCGTGGCAAGATACTCTCGGTGGGTTGCCATTACTTACCGCCGAGAGGTGACGATCGTATAAAAACCGACCGGTCTTCGGTCGGATTTGAACTCGGGTCTCAGGCTCACTAGACCAGCGCACTTGTCTCTGCGCCACGATCGCCACGAGGCGAAATAATAATTATCTCAAGTTAAATGAGTCCGGACAAATAAAGCCTTCTGGTTATCTTCAATAGTTACTCCAGTCTCGTCAGAGATCATTGCTTATCGCAGAGTGATGTCCTAGCCAAAATAATAAACGGAGATTAACGCAATCGCAGTCGTTTGCAATCTCATTGCTATTTTGTGTATGAATCAAAGTCAATCACGTACTGATTCTAAATTTCGATTTGAATCAATTTATTTCAATTTCAAATTTAGACAGCACATTCGTGTATGAAAAAAAAGAGAAATATCTTTTTTCTTTCTTTAGCGCGATTGCTCTACGCGGCGTCTTATCATGTGTTATATAAAGAAAATGTCACTTTATATCTCTGACTTTCTTCTACAGTAAATTCAGTCTTAGACTTTTTCGAGCATACGTTCTAAATCGGAAAATTGTATAAGAGTACGGAAAGATAAGAAAGCTGACTCACAATACTTGTTTGCTCTCGACATCCCACTTGCGAATCTGTAAAGTACGAAGAATATCTAGAAAACATGTATAATCTGCAGGTAATCGTCGAAAGAAAGGCTCAATGGAAATTCAAATGTGATAATAACTACAACGATGCGACGAAGAAGAAACGAGCTCTCCTGGATTTGCTGTTGGAGATATCGGATAGCGGCACCGTCCTTTCAGACGAGGACATTCGCGAAGAAGTGAATACTTTTATGTACGCTGGACACGACACGATGGCCACCAGCATATCCTGGACACTTTACGTGCTGGGACGACATCCCGAATATCAAGTACGTCCTTTCATATTGCACCGTTTTCGCTATATCTTTCGATATATTTTTGACACACTTGAAAAAGATTTTTGTATCTCATGCGCATTAGATGTATTTCCTAAATTGTAAAATCAATTTCAAGTGTTGAAAAGCTAATTGAACGTTATTTCTTCTTTTTATACTTTTAATATTAATTAAACATCAACATCTCCTTGTTTTTTCTTCAGGAAAAAATTGTGGACGAATACAACGACGTGCTGGGCAATGACGAGATTACCTTGGAAAATATACACAAATTAACGTGGTTGGATGCCTGTATCAAGGAACAGTGGAGATTGTATCCGGTGGTTCCGCTTATAGCGAGGCAAATTTATAAACCGATTGAAATAAGTAAATATCTCTCATTATCTTCAATTTCTGAACAGTGCGTTACACTATTACATGGTAATCGATATAATATATTTAAATATATAATATAGATCAATCAATATTAGTAGAGCGCTGTTTTAATATAACTGTCGGATGACAGACATTAAAATGCAATAAATAACTATTGCTATCGTACAGTCACCAATCGCATAACGCACGGAAAATTTCAATTTATATGAGATTTCTTTATTTTTAGTCGGCAATCAAATCCCATCGGGCTCGACAGTTCTTATCAACTCCTATTTGCTGCATCGCGACGCCCGTCACTTCCCGGAGCCAGAGATTTATCGTCCGGAACGATTCTTATCTGACGGCCTCAAGTTACCCCCTTACGCCTTCATCCCATTCAGCGCCGGCTCGCGCAATTGCGTTGGCTGGAAGTTCGCCACGCTAGTTATTAAAGTAGCCGTCTTGAACGTGCTGAAAGCCTACCGCGTGGAGGCTTTCGATAGGGAGGACCAGTTGCGCCTTATATCCGAATTGGTGTTGGTCAACGCAAACGGACTTCGTCTCAAAATCACCCCGCGCGAATGATAGAGCGCAATCTTTTCCCACACCACTAATTAAAGATCTTAATTATCTTCAAATTCTTTGAGCGGTTTTAATTAAGGGTGGCAGTGTGGTCTTGTGGTAAAGCGCCAGACTCGTAATCCCGAGGAACCGAGTTCGAGTCCATCTGATCACAGGTATTTTTATATTCCAAACTGCACCACCCGCACGAGTGGGGCTCGTGCGGAGAAACTGGGCTATCTTTCGGAGGAGAAATTTGATGCACGGAAGTATTTCAGTATTTTAATCAGAGGAGTCGAAGGCCGCTCTGCGGCAATCATTTAGGGCATCTTTGTGTCAATCCCCTTTATTCGCGTTACTATTTATTTTAATAAAATATTTTAATGTTGTACTGTTACCTCTGTAATTCTTTGCGATGCGATTCAATCTTTTAAAATACATATATAAACTTTGTATTTAAATACCTTGTATTCCCTTGTTGGGTTTATTTTAATAAAATATTTGTATTTTGTATTGTTACCTCTGTAATTTTTCACCTCGAAAAAACCTAAGTAACAAGTGGTAGACCGTAATCTTTGTATCTCGAAAAATACACTGAGAAAAAAAATTGTTAATCCCAAGAAATATTTAGTTCGATATGTTCAACTAAACATTTTAGTTAGTTAACTAAATATTAGTTGTTTCAACAATTTATTTCGTATTTTTAATCAAGAATTAATTAATTCAACTAATGTTTAGTTAGCTAACTAAAATGTTTAGTTGAACGTATCGGACTAAATATTTCTTGGAATTGACAAATTTTTTTCTTCATACCTCGGTCGAAAGTACGTACTTTCGTCCTTAATAGCAGGGACAAAAGTTTAACATTTACTCCCTGTGAGAAGTACACGCGCGCCGTCTATAACCTTAAACTTTAACGCCCGTTAACCTTAAAAATAGTCATCAATATTGTTCTGTCGTCAGTTAATTTAATATTAAAATATTATTAAAGTCAATTCAATAATCTAGCAAAAATGAACAATATGTCATCTGATGAATCCGTAGACTCGAGGAAGAAGTTATACGAAATTTCGATGCAGAAGCGCGATTGATAATAAATACAGATACGTTGCCAAAGAAGTCTGTTGATCGATACAATCTTGTTTACGACACGTATAAAAAGTGGCAGATAGAACACAAAACTTCACTGTCAAACTGTGAAGAAAATAATTTGGTTGTGTATTTTAAGGACCTATCTAAAAAATTAAAGCCGTCAACTGTATGGAGTGTTTGGTCAATTTTGAAAAGCACATTAAATTCAAGAGACAATGTTAACATAAATAATTTTCTTAACTTGAAAGCTTTAGTCAAAAATAACTCTAAAGGTTACAAACCGAAAAAGTCCTTGGTATTGAAATGGGATGAAATTTTAAAATTTATTAACAATGCACCAGACTATGTTTACTTAGCTTCAAAGGTTAGTATTTATATTAATTTTTATTTATTGCTTAATGTTTCATCTTTTTAATGTATACTTAAATTAATAATAATCAACTCATCATGACATGTAAATCTATTTCTATATAATAATTGCAGGTTATTTTAATCTTTGGCATATGTGGAGCTCTTAGATGTGATGAACTTACGAAACTTAAAATCCAAGATGTAGAAAACAACGGTAATAAGTATCACAGGTTGTATTATTGACCAAACTGACATTTATTTTTACGTTAACTCGACGTTTCGACACTGGTTTTGTGTCCTTATCAAGAGATTTCTAAAAGTATGCAAAACGAAGTCGTTACAAGCATGTTGTTACAGGAACGAATGTCGCACGAGAAACAATCAAGGAAATATCTACCTATATTTTACGCAATTGCATTAGCCACTCACAAAGTTCTTGCCGTTTTACTAACATTGTCAAAGTTTAAAAGAGTCGCAGTCTAGAGCGAGCCGCAGTCATGATGTGAACGGAACCGACCGGTGACACGTCGTTCCGGATCGAAAGACAGCGACTGACTAATCGTTGATATATAAATAAACGACTGTATAGGTCAAACAAATAAAAATAACGTTTAGAGAGTAATTATTACGTGGCTCTTATGATTCTATCGTATAGCGGATTGAGATTCTCAGTGTCTTTCTTTAAATTAATCGTGTTCTTTTGTTCTTTTTTTATGTAAAACATCTCTGCAATCTCCCTCTTCCTTACATATCTCTCTCTATGCATGATTCTCGTATCGGACCATTTAAAATTATGCCCATGTGTAAGTCGGTGCTTGCTAACAACGGAGTGTTTATTCACATCTTTTTTGATGTCACCTAAATGTTCCTTCACACGAGTTTCCAAATGTCTTAAGGTTTGTCCAATATAAGAAACGTTACAGTCGTTACATTCGATTTTGTAGACAACTCCTGTTTCTTTCATATTTTCGAGCTTATCTTTACCCCGTTTTATAATTGAATCCATCTTTTTTGGGATCGTGTAAAGGACATCGAGGCCACATCGGTTTACGGTCCGGCGAATATCCTCACTAAGACCCTTAATGTAAGGAAGCGCAATGTACTTCCGGGCGTCGAAAGTACCTGCTTACATTATTACAGTCGGTGATGTTATTGCGATGTTTTAATTCTTTTAATCTGTTGTTAATTTGCTTATCAATCAGCTCTTCTGGGAAGCAATTATTCCTAAGGATGTCCCTCACAATTTTAATATTGGAACTGTGAAATTGTTTATCCGAAAGTAAAATTGCATGGTCAACAAGGCTTGTGATTGTATTATATTTGTATTTCAATGGATGGTTGGAAAAGTAATTTACATATCGGCCCGAGAACGTGGGTTTCCTGTGCCAATTAGTCAAAAGCCTGTTGCCATTTTTGATGATGAGAGTATCTAGAAAGGGGATGGCCCCATTTACCTCCAATTCGTGAGTAAATTTTAAACGGGGGTGATAGTTATTAAACGCGTCAAGGACATCCCCAATTTTATCCTTAGGAATTACAGCAATAACATCATCGACATAACGGCGGAAAAACGACAGAGAAAAATTAAGCATAGCAAGACAGTGAGTCTCTAAATCCTCCATCACAATATCCGCTAATATTGGTGAAAGCGGAGATCCCATCGGACTGCCAAAGATCTGTTCATATGTGTCACCATTAAAACTGAAACTCGTAGATCCCAGTACCAGCTCAATAGCATGCAAAAATTGCGGCAAATTAAGCTTCGTGTTACCAGAGATATCCTGCCAACATTTTTCTATTCCTCTGAGAACTAACTCCTTCGGGATGTTGGTGAAAAGAGCCGTTACATCGAGGGAAACGAGTACCTCGTCAGTATTAATCTCAATGTCCTTGATTTCTCTTACAAAGGACCAACTGTCCTTGATGTGAGACTTAGGTGGGCGAATAGAGTGATGCAAGATACTGTGGAGAAAGGACGCTACGTTATATAAGGGACTTCCCAAAGCCGAAACAATAATCCGTAGAGGAAAACCATTTTTATGGATCTTTGGCAGCCCGTAACAACGTGGGAGATTCCCGTTGGTGCAATTTAAACGCTTGTAGTCCGTGTCCTCGATAATACCACTGTCTCGCCACGATCTGACAAGTTCATTTAATTTCAAGGAGATTTGTCTAATAGGATCTTTCTTTAATTTTTTGTACGTGGACTCATCTTTAAGTAAATCAGTCATTTTTGTCAAGTATTCATCCCTGTCCATAATAACAGTGACCTGACCCTTGTCAGCCTTCGTGACGAAGACATCGTGGTTTTCTCGTAAAAATTTTTTGCATTCCGCGTATCTATTTAATATGCAGCGATCGACCAAATCTACGTGGTTTTTATTCACTAAATATCTATGTAAAGAATCCGTTAGCGACTCACGTACACCATTTACCGCATTTTCCGGAAACCTGTGAGCATTAACTTCGAAATTCTTTATTGTTTCTAAAACGGAATTTTCGCGGTCTTTTTTATCGAATTGGTTAATCGGTAACGCAAATTTATCTCCCAAACACAGAAAATCTGACACCGAGTTCGGTATCCGCTTATTACTATTACTAATGTTGACTAACCATTTCGATTTGTCTATCCTCGAAAAAGGATCTGCCACAATGTTTCGTTTTTTTATTATTCTGTTAAATTTGTTGATAGATTTAACCTTTAGAGAATCATTATATTTCATGACCTTCTCATTGTTACATTCGAGAAACTCGTTAACCAAACTCTCCGGTAAATTTTTGAATAGTTCTTCTTCAATATTAATGATTCTAGATCTTAAATTTTAAGGTAATAAGTATCTTGTTTCTATTCATGAGTCGAAAAATGACATGCCTCGACAATTTATTATCGGAGATCTTTTCTATAAGAAAGTTACTCAGTACATGTCACTGAGGCCTGAAGATCGATTTACTGATAGATCTTACCTATAAATGATTTAATTATTTACAGGTTACGTCGAAAATTCGTTAAAAAATAGAGAAAAAATTTATGAATGTATTACTAATGCTACTGTATCTAATGATCATCTGAATCCACAACCATCGACTAGTAAAAATTATTCTAGTGGCACAGTAACTGCAAATAAAAATTTAAAAACTACTGGACAAGATGTTAATTCCGATGATTTTTCTGATGATTTTATAATAAGTGAAGATGATCTAGTAACAATTGATAAATTAAATCAGTTAACAACACCGGAACCTCCAATAACCTCGATTACAACACGGACAAAAAGAAAAGTACTAACAGAATATATTAACCAATTACCTCCAACTCATTTTATGAGAAAACCACCAATTTCAGTCTTTGCTAAAAAACAAGAAAATGAACCACCGTTAAAAATGAGAAAAAGTGATGAAACTAATACTCATACTAGTAAACTATCATCAGAATGCTTATCTAAAAATTTAAATTTAAATAATCAAATCATGAATTATCAAAACTGTATATTTACCGGAGATATTACTTCTAACTACTTTAATATCAAGTTTGAAAACTGTTTTTTATGGAAGTTTTCTTAATAATTGTGATCATTCAAGTAAAAATGAAAACGATAAAAAAAAGCAATAAGAGTTTTTAGCTTATAATATGTTTTTTTTTATAAATTTTATTATAATTAATATAATTTGTTAAACTAATGAAAATAAATACATTTTTGATAGAATGGAATTAATTTATTTTTACAAAATATGACAAGACTTGACTCTTCGAATGTATTTGATGCCTGCCCCCACGACCAGCAGCACTCGCTTCGCTCGTGCCGCAAATGTCGGGGGCAGGCATCAAAAACATGCTTATTAACATTTAAAGTTAAAAAAAGTAAAATTAATAACGTACTTTCGACCGGCTATGAAGAAAAATCGTATACACTACGCGGGCCAAAAGTTGAAATCTCGGTCCTGCTCGTCATGATGCCCTCGGGCTTCGCCTCGGGGCATCATGACGCGCAGGGCCGAAAATTCAACTTTCGGCCCTTGTAGTGTAATATACTATTATCTCAGTGTATGTTCTCTCTGTAGTTGGCGCTGTAATTTAAAAAGAAATATCATTTCTTTTTTGTAATTGTAATAGATCACTTGAAGCACGACTCATTTTTGATAAGGTAACGTAATTTTGTGATGTGTATCACTTGAGTTATAATTTTTTTGAAATAAAAATACTACTGCTGAGGTTTTTTCGCGATTTTTTGAGATACAAAGATTACGTCTACCACTTGTTACTTAGGTTTTTTCGAGGTATGATAATACTACCACTTTGTTTTTTTTTCGAGGTAAAGATACTACTGCTTAGGTTTTTTCGAGATTTTTCGAGATACAAAGATTACGTCTACCACTTGTTACTTAGATTTTTTTAAGGTATAATACTACCACTGTTTTTTTTTTCGAGGTAACAACATATACACTACTATGCGTGTACTTGGCGCGTTTTTTTACCTTTTTTTAAAAAAAGGTAATTTTGTACGGATATCACGCCTTTTTGTAGTATTACGCATTTTATAAACAGTATGTACAGGGTGTTATTTCGAGGTATAATACTATTCCACTTTGTTTTTTTTCGAGGTATGTATATACAAAATATGCTTAACGATGCAAGCTATTTATTTGAAGAACAATGAAAATGTGAAAAACGAATAAAATCGCCATTTAGAGATATATGTAGTTCTACGTTACTCGTATGGAATGTAAAATACACCTTAGTTTTAGAAATTTGTTAAATTCACAGAGTAAAACTTTTTTATAGCTCGAATGCTGCACAAAAATTTTTTCACAATTAAGGAAGAACTTTTGCGCTTATTTTTATCCAAAAGGCATATAAAATATTATCAATCTTTATTTAATTAGTAAGTAAATCATCAAAAAGAACAATAAAAATTAAGATATAACGTTGGAATATAAAGTATACTCCACGCGAATAATTATGTTAAAAGAAACCACGCGAGTAATGTAGGATTAAGAAACCACATGCCATTACTACAATATAATGTATAAAATATAATATTTTATGTATATGGTTTTATAATAAAATATGTTGCCATATATATTATACATTTTATCACAGTAATAATATAAATGTAAAAGAGAGACGGAATCGTACTAACAATAATTGTACTAACAATTATCGTATCCTGCAAATTTAACGATATAAAACACGATATTGGCTATTTATTCGAACAAGAACAAAATTCGTACGAATATAAAAGACTAACAGAATTGTTTCGTTTATGTGAAAAATGTATTTAAAAAATCGCGCGTTACATAATAATTGTTTCGTTTGTATGAGAAATGTATAATATTTAAGATACCGCGCATTATATAACGTATCGCTGCAATATAACGTATAAAATATAATATTATGTATATGTAGTTTTATAATAAAATATTTACTGACATTGATTGATGAAAGCTCAGTGAATTTCATTGAAATGGTATTTTCATTAAAATAGTACAAAAGGATGTCGATAATAAACTAGATAAACGCAGAGGAGTACTAAAGTTTAACATTGATTCACTTGATTCTGAAAGGACATACGTAAAAATTTCGAAGCTATCTATATTATTTATGTATAAAAATTAAAATTTATACAACATGCAATATGTATATATATTATACGTTTTGAAAATTTGACATTTGCTTTTTTAAAACCGCATAACTATAAGTAGAAATGTACGAATCATCCGAGACATCAATTAACAATGTCATATCCGATATACGACACGAAATCGATCTTGACGCTAAGACTGTTTCAGGCGGATGCATTATAGTAGTAGTACCGTAGTAGATGAACCGCTAAATGCTGTATTAGTACGTATTGAAATTCGTATTGCACATAGCAAATCTTGACGTGAAATATTCATTTGAATCTTGTATTGGTTGTTTTCTCCAAATGGTGGAGAATTTAATGTATCTACGATTGCAGAGAGACGTTCAAATTGATCAATTTTCCATGTATAGTCAGACGTAGTCACTTCAAATCGTGTTTGAGAATGGCTCTTGGTATGGAAGGTAAAAATGGTGAAGATACTGTCTGCTCTTTTTTTCGGGACAATCTCATTGGCAGTATAGCTATTCTCATGTTTCGTTCCTTCAGACCTCGAGATCTGATTCGGGATGGAACTCGGGTTCCACATCTGAAAATAATTAACTTACTCATTATAAATGATGAAAATGTGATTAACATCAAAATATCCTGAAAATCGCTATGCTTTTTATAATAAAATAGATTAAATTTCAAACAAATATTCTAACATGTAATAACGCTTATACATCATGTATAGATAAGAGTCACTTGGAATTGGATTTAACTTAAAATACGTAGAAATTTTAGGAACAACTTTAATATATCTTTCTTTAAATTAAAATAACATTTTATGTTAGACAACCACAAAAAAAGAATTGAATAAGTAAATAGCCATTTTACGTCAAATTTCAAGAATGATTACTAAACTTCTTTCTTGCTTAAGGGGTTACACCACATTGAAGCCTAAAAAAAGCAGCTATATTTTTGAAATTTTTTTTGAGACAATGGTAAAGTAAATAAAAAATCTATAAAAAAGTATTGATTTTGCATCTATTTGAATACATAAAAATGCGGTTCCTGCGCCATATAATTGTCCTTCTATGTCGACTGGTTCAGCTTTCTCTGCCCCTTTTCTGTCTGATTTTAAGGCTTCGTCCCTTTGTACCTAAAAAGTCAGCCGCTTCGAACCGTTCGGAGCCTACTTGTGGCGCGCCGCACAGTGGGGCGAACGCCTCACTTTTTGGTCATTTGCTTATAACTTCTACATTTTTCAATGAAATAACTTGAAATTTGACATAAATAATATACGATTATTATGTTTGTGACATTTAGTGTATGAAATCAAAATTATTTAATGAACAATTTTTCATAAAGCGCATAGATGATTTTTTATTTTTTAAATACTTTTTAGAGTTTTTTTTAAATCGGTTCTATTTAAAAAAAATTTTTTTTTATACTTTTTTAGTGCTTTATTAAGTTAATATGAATAATTATTATCGCATATTTTCTTACTGCTCCGTACCCTGATGTTCTAGCGCGTTCTATTTTATGTTCTATTTGATAGTCTTAAACCTCGGGATGTTTAATTTTTGTGAGTTTTATAATAGAAAAGGAACTGTTTTCTTGCTTCTCACATCTATTTCTTGAACTTAATCATCATAATCTACATCATTATGAAATATAATAGACATTTTGCATCTTCAGTTAATTCTTTCTTTTTATGTCCCATAATTTTTCGCGAATTAGATATTATTGGATCTGAAGCAATTATTAAATTATTAAAAATATCTTCATTATTTTGTATTCGCGACATTTTTCGCGAATGACTTTCTCTATATTTTCTAAAATATTTATGGTTTGCTTCCTGAGCATCTTCAGATAATTGTCCTATTGGTACGATAGCATTTTTTATTCCGTACTTCCTCAGTTGGCTCAGTTCTCTTTCTTTTATGTCGTTCGGGACATTCTACGAAACTCTTTGATCTATTAAGAGGCATACGCGTACGTGAAGAAGTATTAGGAATTAAATTCAGTACTTCGTTCGGAAAAGAAAATTCACAATTTAACCAACTTTCATACCTTGTAATAAATTTGTTGTAACTGTAAGAGCTAGCTACCCATTTTGACTTCAAATTCTTCGTGAAAATCATGATTTTTCTTTTCAATGCTTCCAACGCGACTTTGGGTAATTCAGTATTAATACATGATGTTATGTGACTTATTAAAGCCTCATAATTTGATAAATCAAGATTATTTGCACGCATACAATTAAAAAGTTGACGATTCGTTCGGAAATTTTCCATTTTGCGAGCGTGTTAAAGTATAATCTTCTATATATTTTATATATTCTATATATTTTTCACTGTATCCTGAAAAGAACGCAAAGTGAATTGTATAAAGCCAAACTTTCAAAATCAAAAAGTCTTTAATCGACTACTGATCGAGAAAAACTGACGAAAAGTTCTTATCTCCGCTGTTTTTATTTCCTCCCCCCCTCCCCTCCCCACCCCTCCCCACCCTCCCCTCCACCCTTCGAGGAGAACGAATAATTTAACGTAGAGCAATCTTATTGGCCCATGGATTTACAGAATACGTGACAAGTCGATGAACGAACCTCGCTCGTCGCTATTATATTATTGACATAATTAATTGTTATAAAATATGGATGTAATTAATCATTACAAAATAGCAGTATTTAAACAAATTATATATCCACCTTCGTCCCTCTTTTATGAGAAAATAATAAATATTTCGTCCATATTCACTCGAAATGATCGAACGGCATCCGCTGAGCTATTCGTGGACGACGTTCGACCATGTCGAGTGAACTTCGACGTCAATTTTCTCATAAAAGGCGGACGAAGGCGGATAAACAACCTTATATGTCCAAAAACTAGACACTTTGCTTTATCAAATGGCGCAGAGCAAACCTTAATCCATTCTAATCCACAAACTTTCTTCCTGTTTGAATATTGAAGTAAGAACCTTTTAATAGTCGAATATGTCGTGTATTACAAACATCCTTTGCTGCGACCAAACTGGCTAATATTTATTTAACAAGCACAACGCGTTTCAACCGAGATTCCGGTCCTTCTCAAGTGCGCACAATAAATTAACGCTTGCAAAACACTTTATTATACACAATGTGGCAGCAATTAGTCTACAAACTAAAATACAAAAAAAAGTAAAATAATAAATTAACAAACTAAAATGACGTACGAAGAGTAAACTCAGGAATAAAATAGCAACGCTTACATGTTTTTTGTGTCAAAGGCGATAAAAGATATACGAGTCATATTAACAAAAGTGAAATTCGGTGGTGCGTTCACTATAGGTGACGACAGACGACTGAGTGAGAAACAAAGGCAGAGGTAACCGAAAGCGCTCACATTAAGTTTATTATTTTGTCATAGATGACAGGAAGGTTATCCGACATATTTTTATAACAAATACATAAAACGACGATTAATGCTTTTAAAGAACCGCGATTCGAGAAACGACAAGGTTCATACTGTGCGACATCCTGTCACCATTCCTTACATAAAGAATTGTAGCGAGAATATTAGTAAGGCCCTGAGGAACAAAGGATTCGACGTGGTCTATACGGTTCCTAAAAAACTTGATCGTATTATTAATAGAGGCAAAGATAGGCTCGAAAGCGCTAAACGCATGGAAATTGTATACGAGATCGATTGTCTTAATTGCGACGCATGTTACATCGGACAGACCAAAAGAAATTTGGTGACTAGAATCAAAAAACATCGTGCCGATATTAAAAAGCATCCCAGTAATCATTCTGTGGTCAGCAAACACAAGACCTCTTGCAATCACGAATTTAATTGGACTAGTCCCAAAGTTCTACATAGCGAGAAACATTTTAAAAAGAGAGAGATAGCCGAAATGGTGTTTATTAAGAAAAACAATAACACTATTAATTTACAAAAGGACACCGATAACCTTCCTGTCATTTATGACAAAATAATAAACTTAATGTGAGCGCTTTCGGTTACCTCTGCCTTTGTTTCTCACTCAGTCGTCTGTCGTCACCTATAGTGAACGCACCACCGAATTTCACTTTTGTTAATATGACTCGCATATCTTTTATCGCCTTTGACACACAAAACATGTAAGCGTTGCTATTTTATTCCTGAGTTTACTCTTCGTACATTATTTTAGTTTGTTAATTTATTATTTTACTTTTTTTTTGTATTTTAGTTCGTAGACTCATTGCTACCACATTGTGTATAATGAAGTGTTTTGCAAGCGTTAATTTATTGTACGCACTTGAAAAGGACCGGAATCTTGGTTGAAACGCGTTGTGCTTGTTAAATAAATATTAGCCAGTTTGGTCGCAGCAAAGGATTTTTGTAATTTCACTACTCACTGGCGAAGTAAAAGTATTTGATATGTCGTGTATGTTTATTAATATATAATAGTACTCAAATGACATAAAACTAAAATAAATATGTTTTTTGAACCCTAATAAATAAGTTCTGATATGCATTTAACTCATATTCGCAGTTATGCTTTCGGCGGAGACTTTAGAAAGTAACCTATCGAATTACTAAAATTTCAGTATTCACGAAAATGTCATACTTTATCAGATCATTTTAAGGAAATAACAAGGAATAAAATCAATTATAAGCACATTTATTTATAGTTTAGGATATATATTAACATAAAATCTCATTAAAATTTGAATTATACGTCTTTTATTTTTTCGTCCAATATCCGGTTTTTCATAGATTCGCCCCACTGTGCGCCGTCGCGCTTTCCTTTAATCGGCTGTATAGTCGTAAATACTTCAAATTTTACATTCCGACAAAAAGGACTTTATTTTTAAGACTATATACTATCGTTTAAACGAAAAAAAAATTTTTTAATTTTTTGAAATTTTTAAAGTGGTGTAACCCCTTAATGCAAAGAGTCTACTTCATATGTATCCATTACTTTTATCAGAATTCATGATAGAATGCTATTTATATGTAATATGAAAAGGATTTTAAGATTTGAACTTACACATATATGTATATGTATATCAAAATGCATGAGGTGTAAAATTATAAATAAAAGTTTATTCTTAAATTAACGGGAATTAGAGATCGTGTAAGACTTAAGGGGTTGAACCTCTTTGAAAGATTCAAAAAATCAAAAATTTTTTTCCGTTTAAACGTTAGTATATAGTCTTAAAAATAAAGTCCTTTTTGTCGGAATGTAAAATTCGAAGTATTTACGACTATACAGCCGATTAAAGGGAAGCGAGCCAGCGCGCCACAATAGGCTCTGAATGGTTCGAAGCGGCTGACTTTTCAGGTACAAAGGTACGAAGCCTTAAAATCAGACAGAAAAGGGGCAGAGAAAGCTGAAGTCGACATAGAAGGACAATTATATGGCGCAGGAATCGCAGACTAAAGGTAATTTTTCAATTTTTCAATTATACACGAAATATTGCTACGTAAAACTTTAAACGCGTTTTTCTCGAAATGACATTTTTCAAATCGGCGTGCAGCATAACTTCTACAATTTTCATCCGATTCACTTAAAATTTTGATAGGTTCTTCTTATCTGAATTATCTAAAGAAAGTGTAGGGGTTTTGCGATATATTAAAAATTGTCTTTCCAACGGATATTTTTATACTAAATTTTTAGGCAAAAAATGACACTCTTTTTTCAAAAATGTTCACCATTTTCACAAAAAAACATATTTTTTAAAACCCCTACATATTTCTTTAGTAAATACAGAAATTAAAAATTTTTGGTTTTTTGTTCTAGGTCCAACTGCTTTGCAGTTATCCTTCCCCGCCAATTTAGCGTTCCTGAAAAACAAGTTTCAATGGATTAGCCTCAGCGACGCCATCTTGTTTGAAAAATAAAATTAAAAATATTTTTTATGTACTCAAATAGATGTAGAATCAATACCTTTTTTAGATTTTTTATTTACTTTACTATTGTCTAAAAAAAAAATCTCAAAAATAGCTGCTTTTTTAGGCTTCAATGTGGTGTAACCCCTTAATAATTTTTAATTGTATTCAAATTACACATGCTAGTAGAAAGTGGATTTGATACGTGTATAAATTTATGCATTTTCTTTGCTATGTAGAATGTATGAAAATGTCGCTTTAAGAAATGTCATAATTAATTCGTTAGACATTAATGTTTTATGCGTTTCCTGACGTTCTAATAACACGTGATCAACGAAGTTGAAAAAAAACTGTTAAGAACTTACTTGATTTGCCTCGCTAAATAATGGCCTTACTTGATTTGCCTGGCCAAATAATGGCATTTGCTTATTCGTATTAAATGCCATATTTGCTTATGCGTATTTGCTTTTCCGCTGAATCTTGATCAGTCACACTTAAGATCTTGCGTTTTTCTAATGATATGCTTTGGTAATATTCCAACACCGTCCAGATAATGGCATTTATTAGACTAATGCGTGTACGTAGTACAGACGTGGCAACTGATTTCCTTTATTTCCTGTTGTCAAATCAGGTTTCCAAGCTACTGCGAATATAACGTCGAGATAATCCGAGAGATAATGCGAATGAACAAATGAACATGGCCACTGCCTCGTGTAGATTCAAACCTCGACTCATTCATAAAATTAGTAAGCCTGTTCGTTTTAACTGAATTTCTTGCACAGGTCATCTCTTCTCCTTTTCTCCTTTTCTCTCCAATGTGAAAAGAAAAAAAGGAAAAATGAATAGTGCAAGAAGTTCAGCTAAAATGAACAGGCCTAGTGGTGGGGGACACGTATCCTAATATAAAGCCTTTTGTGTCCACGTGTTTCCACGTTGCTAGAAATCGCTCCGAATCTCAAACAGAGAAAGAATTGACCAATCACATTTAAACAATTGGGTCAATTGACCAATGCGATTGGTTAATTCTTTCTCCGTTTGAGATCTCGGGGCGATTTCTAGCATCGTGGACACAATAAGAGGCCTCTGTTCGTGTTATCTAAACTTCTTGCATCGTTCATTTATTCTCTTTTTTTCCAACGTGAAAAGAAAAAGAGGAAAGATGAACCGCAGTGCGAGAAGTTCAGCTACAACGAACAGGCCTAAGGCTTAAGAAAAAGAGCCACGTATGTACGTGACACACACACGTGACACATGTGACACAAATCTTAATTATGTGTTTTGAAATGTTTCTATGATAGATAGCATCTAAAACCGTATAAACAATGTGATATCATTAATATTGATTGTGCTCAAATTGAAAGCTTTGACACTGAAGATTAATTAATTGTTATGTAATGTATTTTTGTTAATTGTGATGTACTACTTTGCAATGTCACTATAATTCTATTTTTCTTATTTATAATACATAATTATAGTACATAAATAAAACTTTATTTTGCAGAATTTTAAAACAATTACGCACACGACAAATTTTAAACATTAATAAACTATTGCGCATTAGGCAGAACTCCTGTACTTTATATTAGTAAATGGGTTGTACTGTAACATATTAAAAATTTAGCAAAATTCAACGGTTGGTTGTCCCCTTGTCCAGTTTCAGTAAGCAAATAAAACGTTATGACGCTTTTCTACCAATCAGATTTATGTAAAATGCCTAATTGAATCCTGCACTAATTTGGCTCTAAAAACTATGTAGAAATTAATTCACTGCTTTATAAAGGCTCCATGGAGCACAAAATATGTTCAGGTATATTTAAATATACTTGACTGAAACCATGTTCGATAATAAATTTTGTCGTACGACGAATGATGAAAATGAAAATGCAACCTGTTCCTTTTCTCTTTATTTTTATCTTTAGTAGGGATATCTGTTCGCGTGACGCGTAAGAAAGGAAGCTGGACTGCTGGAGTTATATAGGTGTTATGTAGGAAACATATACTACTGACACTGATGCAAAGATACAAGCGTGACGCGTCACTTTACTAAACAGCCGAAATATACAAGAAGGAAAAAAGAAAATAAATTTACACGAAGTTTAGAATTTAGAGGTAGACCAAACGGCGAGTGCATGTCCCGGATCAAATTCGTTTAGAGTTACATTGTTACATTTTCGTTTACCGTAATTTAGACTGTTCGCAACCAAAAGTAGGTAATGACTGACGACAATTAATTGACTGATGATTGACCGACGTAAGAAAGTCCTGCAATTTTTTATACTCGAAATGAACAAAAGCATACCAGAAACTTTGAACCCTTGGCAACAGCGAAATATATTCGCTTCTCGGAATCGTTATGACTAATAGTAAAGACTTTTTAAATTGACCCTACTGACTATAATTTTTTTTTATTGTGAAAATACGATCATTGCATGGTTTTGGTCAAAGTATGTTCGATTAAAAACTCTTTACTGTTAATTATTCACTGGCAAATTTCGGTTTGTTATGACTAAGGTCGCGAACACTGCAGCGACATAGCAGCTTACGTTTGGTCCCGTCTTGATTACGTTTGAAATCAACACGCGCTTAAATCATCAATTGCCGAAGAAGCCCCGAGAACAGTTCAGGTTACGTTATGATAAACGTTGAAAAGAAAATCGATATAATATCGCAACGCCTGCTATGAATCTATCGCTATCCTTAAGCTATCGTAATCTCGAATATTTTTATTTTTATTCGAGAAATCTGAAAATAATTAACCCATTTATTATTCAATATTTCTTCTGGTAAAATATTTCGTATAAAATTTGCAGTTGCCGAAAGGAGCTGAATAATCAGATACTAGATCTAAACGATGAACTTTTATAACTCACGACTATTTTCGCTGATCGTGAGATTAAATTAAAAATATAAAAACATTTTTTTAAATTTTGCGCTTTTTTATCGTAATAATTATTATGATAATATTTAATTATTTAATTCTTATTTTTTACTTTCGAATTACCTTCTCCTAAAACGACAATATAGTTTCATATCGAATGAAGCACAGAGACTAGATTAACAAGAGATACAAAATCAATAAAAAAAGCTATGTCTTATTTTTATTTTTTTTAAGAATAAATTTAATAACTTATTATTTCAAAATGTTTACATACAACGAAATGTTTACATTTCGAGATGTTATTAAATTTAACTCAAATTAGCCGATTTATAAATTTTTGTGAAGCATTTTCTTTCATCTCGAATCCAGGTGATCGAATTGTATATTTCTATTAAATCGAGCATCTGTGTATGTAATTCGCTCAACATCACATACGTCTCACATTTTATTGAACTCGAATTAATGACAATATCGAAAACGCAAATAAACATTGAAAAACAAAAATCAAGCTTAAATTTAAGAAAAATTAATATTTCGTTGAAAAAGGTAGTTGCTAAAAGACTCCGACGCTATAATGTGTATGTACGCAGAATAATCTACAGAACGAAATTTTTAATAAGACATAGTACTGATAAAAATAAATGAAATATTTACAGGTAACATAGGTTTGTAAGAATTCTTATTTCCTTTTGTTTTATATCAACCTGTAGACTAGAGAAACTTACAATTAAACTACACTAACAATAAGTATAATTAATAATAGTTTCATTCGTACATCAAAACTCAAAAAAACGCATTATTTCTAATTCTTATTAATACTTATTTGAATATAAATTCTCACACAGTGTTTCTTAAAGAATGCCCGATATTACATAACGCTATTTCTTGTCAAAAATTGAGTTGAAAAATTCTGAATCAGTACGTCAGTGAGCGTACGCTCGGTTAAAGAATGGTGCTAATTGAATTGACTTTAGTCAATAATTACTGCTGTATAGATTATGCATTAAAATTATGCATTACAGAAAAAAAATGGTTCAAATTTCTTTCACTCAATTTTTGACAAAAAATAGCGCTATGTAATTAATAGGCGCTCTTTCAGAAACACTCTGTATAAAAGTTAAAAGCTAGAATATATGTAGCAAAGAAAAAATATACTAATTAAATAAGAAAAATATCTTTATCATATTCTATCAATTTAGGACTGCAATATTACATGCAATATTACACTCCAATATTTGCAAATGTAAATTCCTTATCTGTCTTAAACGGTAACAAAGAATGATGATGAGTACTGATTTCAACTTCACTTTTCTCAATCAATTCCGTTATCTTATTAAAATCTTCTGGTGGTAGATTTCGAAATTCTTTAGTATCTCTAATTTCAATTATGTGAAATTTAATAAAATTTGCCGAATGTGTTTCTAAACATTTTGCATTAGACGAAAGCGCAAACTGTAGAAGTTCTATAGCATTGTTAATAGTAATAAAGTGTAGCAAATAATGTTCACACGCTAATTTTAAACTTGGTACATCATACTTATCAGCTGCTGTTAATAAATCTTTAAGCCAGTCATATCTATCATAATAACATTGTTCTATTGAGCCAGTTGCAATATATAATAAAATCTGTTTAAAAGATTGTATTTCCTTATCCGTTTCTAATTCATTTATCATATCTTTTTCTATTTCCTCTGTAAGGCAGATATTCTTAAAGTAACTACTGTTGGTGGCGCACAACGATTTTTTTGGTATAACATATGGTTTTCCTTCCACTATAAATTTGATTGATTCCTCATCTTTAAACGCTAGCTTATCAAAGCTCGAGTTTTCACAATATTCCACATTTCTGGAAAGTTCTGTTGACCATGGCAGTAAATTCATAGATATAGTATTATTTATCAGATTACGAAAAATTTCAAACCGGCAATTTACTACAAGAGTATTTCCAAGATCAAACCTAACGTTCGATGTCAAGACCTCAATTAACAATGTCATATTCGATATATGACCTGAAATGTATTTTGAGGGTATATACTTTCCAGATAGTGCCTTTAGAGTAGTGGTACATGAACCATAAAATGAATTATTAGTAAGTATATTCAATTTTATTGCCTTAATCGATGAACTATCGTCACGTAAAACATTCATTAGAATCTCGCATTGATCTATTTCTGGAAACGACGGAATCATATGTTTGATCGTCGAAAAACGCTTATATTGTTCAATTGTCCATGTATGATCAAATATAGTAGATTCAAGATTTGTTCGAGAACACATCTTGATATACGAAGGTGAAAATGGCGATACTGTCTGTTTCTTTTCCAGAGTATTCTCACTAGGGATAATCTCAACTTCTTTGTCAGAAATCTGAAAATAATTAACTTACTTAATTATAAATGATGAAAAAAGAACAAACATCAAAATGTCCTAAAAGTTTCTATGCTTTTTAATAAAAGGGATTGAATTTGAAACAAATATCCTAACATGTAATAACATATTTATATATATAAATAAGAGCCATTTAAAATCCGATTTCACTAAAAGTACATAGAGATTATTGGGACATCTTATATTTAATTGTCTTTTTTAAATAAAAATAACATTTTTACTAGACAATAAAAAAAAGTTGAATAAATTGCCAAATTGTAGAAGAAAACTTAAACACCGCTAGTTTCGTTGATGACAATCGATTTCTTAAATAAAAGTTTTGTCATAATTTTGCGTCAAATTTTAAGAATAATTAGTGAACCATACTTATTTGCCTAATTGTAAGTCTTACACGATCTATAAATCCTATTAAATTTAAGGAGACACACACACACACACACGCACGCGCACGCATACGCACACGCACGCACACTCACACGCACGCGCACACGCGCACGCAAACGCACACGCACGCGCACGCGCACACGCACACATATATATATATATATATATATAATTTTATACCCCATGCGCACTTTGATATATATATTATATAGTATATGTATAAGTCCAATTTTTTAAGTATTCTTTTATATTACATATATAAATAGAATTCTATCTTAAATTCTGATAAACGTAGTGGATTCGTCTGATGTAGTGTTTTTTTGCATTACATTTTTTAATTGCATTCAAATTACACATGCTAGTAGAAAATAAATTTGATATGAATGTTTATGAATTTTCTTTGTTATGTAGAATATGTATGGAATTGTCGCTTCAGGAAATGCCATTAATCTATTGATTCGTTTATACAAAATCTTATGTGCTTTCTAACGTTCTAATAACACGTAGTCAGCAAAGTTGAGAAAAGATCTGTTAGGACTTACTTGCGCCTCTTCCATTTTATGTATTTGCTCTTTCGTTGAATCTTCCATTGAATCTCCCGGTAAATTTTCCTTTAAATATTCAGATAAATTTAATTGTTTCTCTGGATAAAGAGTCTTAGATCTTTTATATTTCTCCTCGAACGACATGCTTTAATTATACTCGAACACTGTCCAGATGATGATATTATTAGACTAATGCGTGTACAGATGATGTAGCAACTGATTTCTTTCCTCTTTCCTTTAGCTTTAGCAAATCAAGTTTCCAAGCTACTGCGAATATAACGTCAAGATGTGCGAGAAACAATTAATGTGAGTGATCAAGTAAACGTGGCCATTGCTACAATGTCAGATTCGAGCTCCAACTCACCTGCGAGATATATGGAGAGGTAGCGGAAACCTGCCTCAATAGCATGCGGTAGCACGTAGAAGGAACGGATCGCGACGATCACGTGCAGCACACATGTACATGCCGTGTATGTACAAGAGAGGACATGTATACCAACAATGAGAAAGAGCCACGTACATGTTATCACACATCCTATTGGCTCTTTCTTTGGTGCGTGCCTTTTCCACTTATTCTTATGAGTTAGAATCCCTCTAATCAGAGCCATTTGGCTAACTGGACAGTTCTGGAAAATTCTTCGAAAGAGAAAGATATATACATTCATATCATCTGTATTCCGAAATGTACTAACAGTACTGAAAATCTATAGGATACATATAAATTATGAATTTTCAATACTATTAATACGTTTCGAAATACATATTATACCTATGATTCTTTAATATGATTGATTTATTTTAAGTACATAACTTAAGATACTTTATATTGTTAGAATGCAATGAGGAACTAAAGGCAGGAATCAAATAGAGTAATTTGTATATAACTATTCCACTGTAGTTTCATATAACAACACAATTCGATATAAAACCGGAATTGAACTTATATGTATAATTTCTTGTGAAACTCTTTCGAGTAAATTATAAATATAAAATATATCACGCGAATCAATAAACTCAGTTTCAGTAAACAAATAAAATCTTATAAAGCTTTTCAACCAATCAGATTTATGTAAAATGCTTATTCGAATCCTGCACTGATTTTGGATCTGAAACCAATATAGAAATCAATTAAATCCAATATTTTATAAAGGCTCATAAAGCGGTTGAAATATACTGAGATATATTTAAATATACTCGACTGAAACAATGTTCAAAAATAAATCTTGTACGTCGGACGATGAAAATGTAGCCTGTTTTTTTTTTCTTTAGTTTTTATCTTTAGTACGAATATCTGTTCCCGTGGCACGAAAGGAAGGAAGACGGAGATAGATGTGGGAACGTGCTGACACTGATGAAAAGATGCAACGTGACGCGTTACATTATTATTAAACAGCCGAAATATTACAAAGGGGACAAAGAAAACAACAAGTTTACGCGAGGTTTAGAATTTAGAGGTAGACCGAACGGCGAGTGTCCCGGATCAAATTCGTTTAGAGTTACATTTTCGTTTATTGTAATTTAGACTGCTCGCGACCGAAAATAGGTAATGACTCATATAGCGACTGACTGATGATTGACCGACGTAAGAAAGTTCCGGGATTTTTTATACTCGCAATGAACAAAGAATATGCCAGAAACTTCGGACCCTTGGCAACAGCGAATGGAAACGATAGGCTTTCTTGGAATCGATTATGGCTAAGTTCGCGATATAGCAAAATAGCGGTTTACATTTCGTCCTGTCTTAACTATACGTCTTGATTACGTTTGAAATCAACACGCGTTCAAGTCATCGCTTAACGAAAAAGCTCCGAGAACAGCTCAAGTTTCGTTATGATAAGCGTTGATGAGAAAATCAAGAAAATGTCGTGATGCCATGCTATGAATCTATCGCTATTTTTAAGCTACCGTAATCTTGAACAATATCTTTTCTATGCGAGAAATCTGAAAATTATTAATTCATTTATCAATGCTAAAATTGATCGATAAATCTTCTTTCAATGAAATATTTTGTATAAAATTGGCAGTCGCCGAAAGGAGCTAAATAATCAAATACTAGATCTACATGAAGAACTTTCATAACTCACGACTATTTTCATAAATTGTGAGATTAACTTTAAAACATTAGAAATGTATTAAAGTTTTACGCGGACAAGTTTTACAGTAATAAATTAATGAGTGTTGATTTCGTCATTTATGCAATAATAACTGTTAATTTCATCACTAAAATATGCTAGCAAATGAATATATAAATTCGATATCACCCTCGCAAACCTTCTTCATTATGTAGAACAGTAGAAATCAATTCTCGCTTTATATGAAAGATCTCCAACATTATACATCACAACAATATTATTATTGTCTTAGGAGTAAATTCTTCCACCCAGTTGCAGAGCTTTCGTTGTTCACACTTTGCCTTATCCTTTACTGTAAATTATTTTCTCCTAGAGTGATAATATTAAGTTTCATTTCGAATTAAGCACAGAAACTAGATTAATAAAAGATACAAAAATAACCAAAAAGATCATGTTTTATTTTTATTTTTAAAACAAATCTAGATTTCAAAATGATGAGTTACCAAAATTTAATTTAAATTTGTGTAGCCGATTTATAATTTTTGTAAAGCATTTTCTTCCATCTGTCGATGGTCGGACAGTATATTTCCATTAAATCAGATATCTCTATACATAATTGATCAACATTATATGTCTTCGCATTAGAAACAAAGATATAAATAAACTGGTAGAAATAAATGGAGTATAAGTTTATTTTTTTTTCCTCTACAGGTGTATCTATGTATATGAAGGAATAATTATGAATTTTTTATTCTGTTTTAATGTAACATCGCATTTTATTGAATCCCAATTAATGACACTATCAAAAACGTATAATTGGGATAAACATTGAAAAACAAAAATCAATTATAAATTTATGAAAAATAATTTGCTCGTTGAAAAAGATAATTGCTAAAGATTCTAACACTGTACTATACATGTACACAGGATGATTTAAAAGAACGATTGGAAATTTTTAATAAGATATGTAATGTACAAGTACTGAAGTAAAACATTAATGTATAGATAACATAGATGTAAGGATTCTTATTTCTTTTTGTTTTAAATCAACCTGTAGACTTGAAAAACTTACAACTAAACTACATTAAGTATAATTAATAATAGTTTTATTCGTACATTTAAACTCAAATCATAAACTATTTTCAATTTGTATTAATACTCATTTGCACATAAATTCTTACATATACAGGCTGTTTCTTAAAGAACGGCAGTTAATTACCGATAACGCTATTTCTTATGAAAAATTAAGTCGAAAAATCCGAAATCATTTTTTTTTCTATAATGCACAATACAGTAATAATTATATTGAATAAAGTCAATTCTTTTTCAATCAGCTCCATCCTTTAACTGGGCGTACGCCCGGCGAGCGTATGTCAGGCTAAAAAACGGCACCGATTAGATTGACTTTACTTAATAATTACTGCTGTATTGAGCATCATAGAATAAAAATGGTTCAGAATTTCTCGACTCAGTTTTTGACAAAGAATAGCGCCATGTAATTAATGATCGCTCTTTGAACAAACAACTCTGTATAAAACTTAAAACTGGACTATATTGGTAGATAAGAAAACATGTTTACTCAATTAAATAAGAAAAATATATAATGTTCTATGATTTTATACTTAAGACTGCAATCATATACAAATCAATCCCCAGGTAGCAAGATGACGTCTAAAGACGTCTTAATGACGTTAGAGACGTCATTAAGACGAAATTAATACGTCTTTTCATGTCACTTTATTATCTGAATTGTTAGCCAATGTAAATATCTCATCTGTCGTAAGTGGTGACAAAAATTTATGTGTGCTGACTTCAAATTTACTTTTCTCAATCAATTCCATTATCTTATTTGAATCTTCTCGCGATAGACTTTTAAATGTTTCAGTGTCCATAATTTCTTTTATGTGAAATTTAATAAAAGTCGCCGAATGTGTTTCCAAAAATTTTGCATTCAACGACAATGCAAACAGTAGAAGTTCCACAGCATTTTCAATCATAATATTGCGTAGCAAATAATTTTCGCACATTAATTTTAAAGTTGGTACATCATACGTATGAGCTGCTATTAATATATCTTTAAACATATTATAATCACATTGTTCTATTGAGCCAGTTAAAATGTATATTAAAATCTGCTTAAAAGTTTGTATCTCATTATCCGTTACTAATTCATTTGTCATATTTTTTTCTTTTTCCTTATGTGTAAGGCAGATATTCTTAAAATAACTACTATTGGTGGCGCACAACGATTTTTTTGATAGAACATATTGTTCTTTTCCTACTATAAATTTGATTGAGTCCTCATCTCTGGACCGAAACTCATCAAAAGTCGAATCTTCAGAACATATCACGTCTTTTGAAACTTCTGTCGAAGGCAGTAAATTCATACGTATAGTTTTATTTATCAGATTATGAAAAATTTCAAACTTGCAATGTACTATAAGCGCATCTGTTGGATTAAACGAAAACCTCTCTGAGAACTCAATTAACAATGTCATATTGGATATATGACCTGAAATAAAGTTTGATGACAAATATTGTCTGAATTGTCTCGGCGCATTTGTCTCGTACGTTATCGTAGTGGTACATGAACCACCAAATGAATTATTAGTAAGTATATAACATTTTATTGCATTTATCCGCGAACTATTTTGACGTGAAATACTCATTAGAACCTCGCATTGACCTATTTCTGGAAACGACGGAAACGTTATCATATTTTTGATCTTAGAAAAATGTATAAATTGATCAATTTTCCATGTATGTTCAAGTGTAGTCGATTCAATATGTGTTTGACAATAGCTCTTGGTATACGAAGGTAAAAATGGTGGAGATACTGTCTGATCCTTTTTCGGTGTATTCTCGGTAGAGGTATTCTCAACTTCTTCTTTAGTAACCTGAAAAAAATTAATTTACTTATGAATAATGACAAAGACGAACATCAAAATGTCCTCAAGTCTCATGCTTTTAATTAACCCTGCAATCGTACACTCTTATTCGGCCCCTACTAACGGTATATGAAAACGTTTGCGTTCATGGCAATATATTAAACAACCTAAAACTTTACCAAACATTCTGAAAAAATTCATAGGTGTTCCTTGAGATCTTAATTATAAGTTTAAACAATAATAATATTATAAAATTAATTTTGCAAGTGTTAATTTAATCGTTAAATTTCTGGAAAAATACCACATAGTCGAAATGCCGAGGACGCAAACGACCCACATGTATGGTTGCAAAATTTATAAAATAGTTGGAATTTCAAACAAATATTCTAACATGTAATAAGGCTTCTAAATCATGTATAGATAAGAGCCATTTGAAATCGAATTTGATTTAAAATACATAAAGATTTTTGAGACACCTTATATAAAAATAATGGAGGTGCTGCCAGATCCTTTTTCGGTGTATTCTCGGTAGAGGTATTCTCAACTTCTTCTTTAGTAACCTGAAAAAAATTAATTTACTTATGAATAATGACAAAGACGAACATCAAAATGTCCTCAAGTCTCATGCTTTTAATTAACCCTGCAATCGTACACTCTTATTCGGCCCCTACTAACGGTATATGAAAACGTTTGCGTTCATGGCAATATATTAAACAACTTAAAACTTTACCAAACATTCTGAAAAAATTCATAGGTGTTCCTTGAGATCTTAATTATAAGTTTAAACAATAATAATATTATAAAATTAATTTTGCAATTGTTAATTTAATCGTTAAACCTCTGAAAAATACCACATAGTCGAAATGCCGAGGACGCAAACGACCCACATGTATGGTTGCAAAATTTATAAAATAGTTGGAATTTCAAACAAATATTCTAACATGTAATAAGGCTTATAAATCATGTATAGATAAGAGCCATTTGAAATCGAATTTGATTTAAAATACATAAAGATTTTTGAGACACCTTATATAAAAATAATGGAGGTGCTGCCAAATCCTTTTTCGGTGTATTCTCGGTAGAGGTATTCTCAACTTCTTCTTTAGTAACCTGAAAAAAATTAATTTACTTATGAATAATGACAAAGACGAACATCAAAATGTCCTCAAGTCTCATGCTTTTAATTAACCCTGCAATCGTACACTCTTATTCGGCCCCTACTAACGGTATATGAAAACGTTTGCGTTCATGGCAATATATTAAACAACCTAAAACTTTACCAAACATTCTGAAAAAATTTATAGGTGTTCCTTGAGATCTTAATTATAAGTTTAAACAATAATAATATATAAAATACCACATAGTCGAAATGCCGAGGACGCAAACGACCCACAAGTATGGTTGCAAAATTTATAAAATAGTTGGAATTTCAAACAAATATTCTAACATGTAATAAGGCTTATAAATCATGTATAAATAAGAGCCATTTGAAATCGAATTTGATTTAAAATACATAAAGATTTTTGAGACACCTTATATAAAAATGGTGGAGGAGATACTGCCAGATCCTTTTTCGGTGCATTCTCGGGAGGGATATTCCAAACTTTTTTAGTAAACTGAAAAAAATTAATTTACTTATGAATAATGACAAAGACAAACATCAAAATGTCCTCAAGTCTCATGCTTTTAATTAACCCTGCAATCGTACACTCTTATTCGGCCCCTACTAACGGTATATGAAAACGTTTGCGTTCATGGCAATATATTAAACAACCTAAAACTTTACAAAACATTCTGAAAAAATTCATAGGTGTTCCTTGAGATCTTAATTATAAGTTTAAACAATAATAATATTATAAAATTAATTTTGCAATTGTTAATTTAATCGTTAAACCTCTGAAAAATACCACATAGTCGAAATGCCGAGGACACAAACGACCCACATGTATGGTTGCAAGGTTTATAAAATAGTTGGAATTTCAAACAAATATTCTAACATGTAATAAGGCTTCTAAATCATGTATAGATAAGAGCCATTTGAAATCGAATTTGACTTAAAATACATAAAGATTTTTGAGACACCTTATATAAAACTGGTGGAGGTGCTGCTAGATCTTGCTCAACTTCATTATCAGAAATCTGAAAATAATTAATTTACTTATGAATAATGAGAAACACGAACATCAAAATGTCCTCAAGTTTATTTTTCAAGAATAATTAGTCAAATTTCAAGAATAATTAATAAACTTTCTTGCCTAATTGTAAGTCTTACACAATCTATAAATCCTATAATTTAAATTTCAGCAGACAATTATGTTTATAACTTTATATACCCCATGCGCATTTTGACGTATATATGTATAAAACCAATTTTTTAAGTATTTTTAATATTACATGTAAATAGAACTTATAAATATTAATAAATATAAATTAATAATTATAAATATACAAATATAAATTATATCTTAAATTCTGATAAACGTAATGGATTCGGCTGATGTAAAGTTTTTTTTGCATCAAATTTTTTAATTGCATTTAAATTACACGTGCTAGTAGAAAATAAACTTGATACAAATGTTTATGAATTTTCTTTGTTATGTAGAATGTATGGAATTGTCGCTTTAGGAAATATCATTAATATATTGATTCGTTTATACAAAATCTTATGTGCTTTCTGACGTTCTAATAATACGTAGTCAGCAAAGTTGAGAAAAGATGTTAGGACTTACTTGCTCCTTTTTCATTTTATACATTGTTCTTTCGACGTATTGCACTTCCGTTGAATCTTCCATTGAATCTCCCGGTAAATCTTCCTTTACATATTCAGATAAATTTAATTGTTTCTCTGGATAAAGATTCTTAAATCTTTTGTTAAATTCCTCCTTGAACGACATGCTTTAATTATACTCGAACACTGTCCAGATGATGATATTATTAGACTAATGCGTGTACAGATGTAGCAACTGATTTCTTTCCTCTTCCCTTTTAGCTTTAGCAAATCAAGTTTCCAAGCTACTGCGAATATAACGTCAAGATATGCGAGAAACAATTAATGTGAATGAACAAATAAACGTGGCCACTGCTAAGATGTCAGATTCGAGCTCCAACTCACCGACAAGATATATGGAGAGGTAGCGGAAACCTGCCTCAATAGCATGCGGTAGCACGTAGAAGGAACGGATCGCGACGATCACGTGCAGCACACATGTACATGCCGTGTATGTACAAGAGAGGACATGTATACCAACAATAAGAAAGAGCCACGTACATGTTATCACACATCCTATTGGCTCTTTCTTTGATGCATTATTTATAATTAAGTTATACTTTTCAAAAAAATTTATAACTTATGATTCTTTAATATGATTGATTTATTTTAAGTATAACTTAAGATACTTTATATTGTTAGATGTGTGCAATGAGGAGCTAAAGACAGGAATCAAATAGAGTAATTTGTATATAACTATTCCACTGTAGTTTCATATAACAACACAATTCGATATAAAACCGGAATTGGACTTATATGTATAATTTCTTGTAAAACTCTTTCGAATAAATTATAAATATATCACGCAAATCACAATAAACTAAGTTTCAGTAAACAAATAAAATCTTATAAAACTTTTCAACCAATCAGATTCATGTAAAATGCTTATTCGAATCCTGCACTGATTTTGGCTCTGAAACCAATGTGGAAATCAATGAAATCCAATATTTTATAAAGATTCATAAAGACTCTTCTAAGGAAAACGAAAGTATTCTAATCGGAATCCATCTTGAAAAGTTCCCTAATATGTGCTCTCGTATCTTTGTGCCAAAGATGCTTTCTTTTGTCACATAGCGTTTAAAAACCTTAATTCTTTCGTTAGGCGTATTCTAAAATGTACTGGCGGTAGTCGGTACTGAAAATCTATAGCATATGTAAATGTAAATTATGGATTTTCAATTATTAATAGATTTAGGAATGTACTCTTTATAATGTATATGATTAGCAGAAAAATTAACTTATTGTTAATGATTCTTCATAATTGATTTACTTTAGGTATAACTTAAGATACTTAAATGCAACAAGGACCTAAAACTAGATTTATATGAAAAACTTTTATAATTCAAAATAGTAGAATATTTTATTGAAGTTTCGCGCAGTCAAGTTCTACTATCATAATTAATGAGTGGACTACCTTATTTTTGCAATAATAACTGTTAATTGCTAAAATATGCTAGCAAAATAATGAATAAACAAATGGGTTCGTACAAAAAATATGTCAGGAACTTCTTTATTACATAGAATACATTAAACGATTAAACAGAATACATAAACAGAATACATTGGCTGGGTTCGTCTTAACGCTTTCAGCGCTGTAAGCATCATTCTATCTTTGTTGCACATCGAACATCAAACGAAGATAGAGCGATGCTTTCAGCGCTGAAAACGTCAAGATAAACGCAGCAATTGAATTCTCACTTTACCTGACAGAGATCCAACATTACATTTCAATAATATTATTATTATTTAGGAATAATCTTCTACTCGGTTATAAAGTTCCGGTTTCATAATTCACACTTTGTTTTACCCTTTACTATCGAATTACCTTCTCTCAAAGCAACAATATAAAGTTTCATTTCGAAGTAAGCATAGAAACTTCTAGATTAACAAAAGATACTAAATTAACCAAAAAGATCATATTTATAACATTTTTATTTTTAAACCGATCTCTAGATTTCGAAATAATATGAGTTATCAAATTTAACTCTCATTTGTAATTTTTGCGAAGCATTTTCTTTCATCTACCGATATGATTGTTTTAATTTAATCGCATTTTATTGAACTCCAATTAATGACAACATCGAAAACATATAATTGCGATAAACATAAAAGAACAAAAATCAAGTTTAAATTCATAAAAAATAATTTGCTCGGTGAAAAAGATAGCTGTTCAAGATTCTAATACTATAGTACACAAGATGATCTACAGAATGATTGGAAATTTTAATAAGATATAGTACTGATATAAATAAATAAAACATTTTTTTAAATAACATAAGTTTGCAAGGATGCTTATATTTTCCATTTCTTTTCGTTTTAGATCAACCTCTGTAAACTTGAGAAAGTTTTAACTAAACTATATTAAGTATAATTAATAATAGTTTCATTTGTATATCAAAACAAAAAAAAAAGAATTATTTTTAATCCATATTAATACTTATTTGCATATAAATTCTTATACATATAAAAGTTAATAATTATAATTAGATTTCTTAGGTGGTGACAAAGATAATTATGTCTTATTTCTTAGGTGGTGACAAAGAAAATTGATCAGTGCTGACTTCAAATTTACTTTTCTCAATAAATTCCATTATTTTACTTAAATCTTCTTGCGATACACTTTGAAATGCTTAGTGTCCCTAATTTCTTTTATGTGAAATTTAATAAAAGTTACCGAATGCGTTTCTAAAAATTTTGCATTAGACGAGGACGCAAGCTGTACAAGTTCTACGGCATTTTCAATCGTAAGACTGCGTAACAAATAATGTTGACACGTTAATTTTAAAGTTGGTACATCATATTTATCAGATGCTGTTAATAATTTTTAAGCATTTTATAATTACCTGATCAATGGAGTTAGTTGTAATATATAATAAAACCTGTTGAAAAGATTCTACCTCATCATCCGTTACTAATTCATTTGTCATATCTTTTTCTTTTTCCTTATGTGTAAGACAGATATACTTAAAGTAACTACTGTTGGTGTCGCACAATATTTTTTTTGATATAACATACTCTTCTTCTCTACTATAAATTTGATTGATTTCTCAGACTCGAATTCAAAAGATGAGTCTTCAAGAGATTTTACCTCTTAAATACCGGTGCAGATGGTTGTAAATTCATGTGCATAGTATTATTTATCAGTTTTTGAAAATTTTCAATTTTGCAATGTATTATAAACGCCTCTGTAGAAATGTACGAGCGGTCCGAGATATCAATTAACAATGTCATATCCGATATAAGACCCGAAAACGATCTTGACGATAAAACTGCATCAGCCACTACATGAGCCTCAAGCGTGATTGAATCATCTTTTATGAAACCTCTATCAGGATCTAAAACATCCTGCCATCTCATAAAATCAGGAAAGCCCAATGACTTACTTTTACTGTTAAAAAGATGTTGAAATTTTTCGCTTTCTGGTTCTTGTCCTTCTTTGCAAGAAAGAAGACGCAGCTCAGCAACAGCGTGACAACTCCAAGATGTAGATTCACTCTCTCCATTACACTCAAGGTAAAATCCAAGAGATCGCTGTCTCTCCTGTGTCTGACTTGACTCTAACGTCACCTCAATTTTCCATGGTAAATTGCGAACGTAAAATGCAGGGGACAACTGCGAGTCCTTCATTTTAAATATATTCTCAACAGTATATCGAAAAGTAGCCTCCGATCTGGCCCTTTCAGGCGGATGCATTATAGTAGTAGTACATGAACCTTTAAATGCTGTACTAGTACGTATTGAAATTCGTATTGCACATAGCAAATCTTTACGTGAAATATTCATTTGAATCTTGTATTGATTGTTTTCTCCAAATGGTGGAGAATTTAATGTATCTACGATTGCAGAGAGACGTCCAAATTGATCAATTTTCCATGTATACTCAAACGTAGTCACTTCAAATCGTGTTTTAGAATAGCTCTTGGTATACGAAGGTAAAAATGGTGAAGATACTTTCTGTTCCATTTTCGTCTCAGTATAGGTATTTTATCTCCTTCAAATCTCCACAACTGAAATAATTAACTTACTTATGAATAATGAAAAGGATCAACATCAAAGTGTCCTGAGAAAGTCTCTATGCTTTTTATAATGAAATGGATAAAATTTCAAACAAATATGCTAACATAAAAATACGCTTATACGCTGAGGTAAGAGCCATTTAAAATCGGGTTTAATTACAAACTTCTACATATATTATTCCAGACTGCTAACTCGTATAGCAGCTGTCTTTATTGTGGAATAGAAATTCATTTAACCGTTGTCCAAAAATAGAGCGACATAGTATAGAAGTCTGTAGATGTAATAAATATAATAAAAGTGAAAACATATAGAAGTCTGTAGATTAAACTAAAAAAATATAGAGATTTTTGGAACACCTTATATTTAACCTATCTTTTTTTAAATAAAAATAAATTGTATGTCAGACAATCACAAAAGAGTTGAATGAATAGCTAAATTATAAAAGAAAACTTAAACATGATTATTTTCATTGATGAAGATCAATTTAATAAATACTTGAAAGTTATGACTTTTGTCATATTTGTGTCAAATTCCAAGAATGATTAGTAAGAGCTGTTTTCTTGCTCAAGTCTTACACGATCTATAAATCCCGTTAAATTTAAGGAGATACTTGTATTTGACCCTTCACAAGTGAACAAGTGGGTCTTTAGGGATCCGGTTGATATTTTGAATTTTTCGGAGATTTTACGAACTCATAAAAAAACCCCAAACAAGAATCATGCATATTTAACGGTATAAATAGATTCTTAATGTTTTCGAAAGTATACTTGAATATTTCGGATTTTTTATGGCACTTTACCGCTTGAAAATCTTAACTGCCCTAAAAGACCCACATTTTCGACGGAAGCAGTAAATTACTTATACATGTTCTGCGAAGGGTTAAAATTTTATCCCCCTTCATGCACATTGATGTATAAGTATACAAGTCCAATTATTAAAATATTTTTTTATATTACATATAAACAGAGTACTGTCTTAAATTCTGATACAACAGATTTATCTCAAGTGGACTTTTTGCATTAATAATTTTACTGATTAATAATTGCACTGAAATTTCACCTGTTAGTAGAAAATAGATTTGATACGTGTATAAATATATGCATTTTCTTTGCTATGTAGTAGAATGCATAGTATGGATACTTTAGGAATTCATGATTAATTCGTTATGGCCAGTCTACAATAAGTCGTTAGTCGTTAGTCAGATGTCGGAAGAGAGTCGAAAAGTCACAAACGTGTCATAAGGCGATCGGAAGTTTGTAATCGGCAATCATAAGCGATTGGCCAAATGCCATCTCTTACGATCACCGATTACAGGCCTTCGATTGCTTATAATACGCTTATAACTATTTCTTCCGACATCTGACCAACGACTAACGACTCATTGTAGACTGGCCATTATACTTAGTATAATGTGTTTTCTAATGTTCTAACAACACGTAGTCAATGAAGTTGAGATAAGAACTGTTAAGAACTTCAGTCGATTTGCCATTATGCGTACTTACTTTTCCGTGAATCTTAATCAGTCGAACCAAGATCTTGCGTTTCTTTAACCAATATACTACGATGATATTCGAACACTGTCTAGATGCTCTAGATGATGATATTAGACCAATGCGTGTATAACGAGATTTGGCAACTGATCTCTCTGATTTCCTTTTATCAAATCGAGTTCTCAAGCTGTTACCTGTTGCGAATACAACTTATACTATA
>NW_027270691.1:0-4086 GCF_030848805.1 Temnothorax longispinosus | reverse complement strand
TGTGTGTGTGTGTGTGTGTGTGTATGTGCAGATTTAATGCTGTGGTTGCTCTAACTTCCGCAAATATTGAGATATCGGGCTGTTTTTTTAATCGATAGAGTATCATTCAAGGAAGGTTGGCAAAATGTTAGGCAAAATGTTGTGGGCAAACGAAGCTGTTGGCAATCGGGAATGTAGGCAAACGGGATCCCCCCATATTTTTCAATTTTTTTTACCCCTATTTTATATATAATTAATTAAGATTTGGTTAATTAGTTCTGGAGTTACAGACGTTTGAAATTTCGGAGAATTCGTACATACATAGAACCCTGATAAAGTTTGGTCTAATCAACCAAATTTTTTATATATGAAATAGGAGTGGAAAATACTGAGGAATATAACAGAATTAGAAATAAAACGCTATATTAATTTGTATGTACCAAATTTATCAAAATTTCCATAACTTCCGCAAATATTGAGATATCAGGCTGTTTTTTTTTTTTATCGATAAAGTATTATTCAAGGAAGATTGGTATTGAATTTGGCGATGATCGGTAAAGGGGTTCTTTTTAAAAAAAATTTTGAATTTTTTTAGAAATGTTCATTGTTGCTCTAACTTCCGCAAATATTGAGATATCAAGCTGTTTTTTTTTTTTAATCGATAAAGTATCATTCAAAAAAGGTTGGTATTGAATTTGGCGAAAAAAAAACGCGTCAACAATAGCACTTCATGGGTGACGAGGAAATCTATTGTCGAGATTTTACAAACGTCGGTTAACTTCAAACCTTAGTTTACTCACTATTCATCTCTTTCTAAGGGGGACAGTTAGAACATCTCAAGTTTCAATAATTAAGACTTCAAAAAATGATGTTTTAGGATAATAAAAAAGTGTGCAAGTAGAAACTTGCACATTGCTTTCTCATAGTTTTTAAGTGTGCAAGTAGAAACTTGCACATTGCTTCCTCATAGTTTTTAAGTATGCAAATAGAAACTTGCACATTGCTTCCTCATAGTTTTTAAGTGTGCAAGTAGAAACTTGCATATTGCTTTCTCATAGTTTTTAAGTGTGCAAGTCGAAACTTGCACATTACTTCCTCATAGTTTTTAAGTGTGCAAGTAGAAATCTGCACATTGCTTCCTTATGGTTTTTAAGTGTGCAAGTAGAAACCTTCGCTCACAAAGCTTTTTCTATGAGGAAACCAAAACAAATAAATACTAATAATTATACATCGAATAAAATAAAAGCTTCCTCATAAAGGAGCTTTATGAGCGGAAGTTTCTACTTGCACACTTAAAAACCATAAGGAAGCAATGTTCAGATTTCTACTTACACACTTAAAAACTATGAGGAAGCAATGTGCAAGTTTTTTTCTTATAAATGCTTGAAAATTATATTGAATAATTTCACCAGTAAATTACTAGAAATATATAACACTATAATATATTTTGACAAAATTCAAGAAGACAATTTCTGGTGGTCCCTTGAATATTTCACGTAGATGAATAAACATAGACATTACCATCAATATCATAAATTTTAAAGAGAAATTATATAAGTTTTTTTACACCTACAATTAATTTATAGATATAGTAATTAATTATAAAAAATTTAGATGAAAGTTGTAAAGTTGATAAAGAAAGATAAATGGTAAAATTAATTTTATAAAAATTTGTTTTGTTCCCTTATTAAATCCTATAATTTTTTCTGAATATTTCTTTCAATACCGCTTTCTTATAAAGACAGTTACTTGATAGGATTAAAATAAGTTACATATGTATATAGAATAAATTATTATAATTGTATTTTTACATTTTCAGAGATCTCAGCGATTTGGTTCATCAATTGAATATTGTAAACGACTAGAATTTTATTATCTTGAATGTTGATTTCTTACAATACATGCTGGATTTAATGGTAATTATTAATCATACATGTTCAATTACTATTTTTAATAACTATTTCACTATTGTTTAAAATAACTGTTATTTTAAATACATTTTTTTAAAGATCTCTAAACAGTCATTACTATTTGTAACTAAAGAAATTTAAATATAATACTGAAGTAAAGATATATTGAAATTTAAACAGTATTATTTGTTGAATAAAAGAGTATATTAAAAATAATTAAAAGTATTAAACAAAATAAGTCTTTAATTAGTTCTCAATTTAAATTCTAAAATAATATTATATAATTTTTGTTATATTAAATTTAGTGATTTAATAAATAAGTTGGACTTTATTTTTTATTATTTTAATCGTTATTTTAATAAATTCCCCCCAAAAAATTAATAAATTTAATAAATGTATCTGCTAAAAATATTTTATTATTTATCTATCATATAATATACTTTTATTATTATATTGTACATTTACTTATACATAACATATAGTTAGATTAATTTCTTGCTTATTAATATTTAATCATTTAAATATTTTTCCAATATTTATTTTTTAAATATACAATATAAATACTAGATTTGTCTCATTAATGTTGAAATTAACTTTAATTTTGTTAAATTAAAGTTAATTTTGACTTGATATTAATAAATTAAAATTACCTGTAATCTTTTTATTGCTGAATTAAAATCGGCTTTAATTTGAATTGTTAAATTAAAATTGGTTTAGATTGTTGAATTTAAATCAGCTTTGAATTTATTTGCTGTATTGAATTCGACCTTCATTATTTGATTAAAATTGACTTTGAATTGAACTATTTGATTAAAATTTGCTCAGTTTTAGATCAAAATTTGCTTGAGCTTTAATTATATTAAATTGGTTTTAATTATTTAATTAAAATTGACTTTAAATTTGATGATTAAATTGAAATTGACTTTAACTTGGATTGTTTAATTGAGATTAGTTTAACTTGAATTATTGGATTAAAATTGACTTAAACTTGGATTGTTTGATTGAAATTCGATTTGACTTGCATTGAAATTGGCTTTGATTTGAATTGTTGCATTGAAATTGATTTTTACTTAGTTTGTCAAATTAAAATTAGTTTAAATATAAATTATTAGATTAAAATTAACTTTTATTTAAATTATTGTATTAAAATTTGACTTGAATTGTTTGATTATAATTGAATTTAATTTGTTAGATTTAAATTGATATTGATTTGGATTATTGGATTGAAATCGATTTTAATTTGGATTGTTTGATTAAAATTAAATTTGATTTGTTGCATTAAAATTGACTTAAATTTAAATTATTGAATTAAAATTGACTTTTATTTGAATTGCTGGATCAAAAATTGGCTTTGACTTAGATTGTTTGAAATTGACTTTGACTTTGATTATTTGAAATTGGCTTTGACTTTGATTATTTGAAATTGGCTTTGATTTGGATTATTTGAAATTGGCTTTGACTTTGATTATTTGAAATTGGCTTTGATTTGGATTGTTTGAAATTACCTTTGATTTGAATTATTTGAAATTGGCTTTTACTTGGATTATTTGAAATTGGCTTTGATTTGAATTAAAATTGATTTTGATTTGGTTTTTTGGATTAAGATTGGTTTAAATTTGAATTATTGGATTAAAATTGACTTTTATTTGAATTATTAGATTAAAAGTGGCTTTGACTTGAATTATAAGATTGAAATTGTCTTTGACTTAGATTAAAATTGACTTTTATTTGAATTGTTGGATTGAAATTAGTTTAAACTTAAATTGTTTAAAATTAAAATTTGCTTTAATTTAATTTGTCGGATTGAAATTGACTTTTATTTAAATTGTTGAATTAAAATTGCTTTTTATTCTTTAAATTAAGATTAGTTAAGGTTAAACTAAATTATTGTATATTATATATTAACTGAATTATAATTATTTATTAAAACTATTTTTACATAATTA
The DNA here is from genome assembly GCF_030848805.1 of Temnothorax longispinosus. Lineage (NCBI taxonomy): Eukaryota > Metazoa > Arthropoda > Insecta > Hymenoptera > Formicidae > Temnothorax > Temnothorax longispinosus. Next base: position 251 of record NW_027270691.1, on the reverse strand, counting down.
AATTAAAATTATTTAAATAATAATTAAATATGCCTCGAAAGAAGATAGTTCGATCGGTTGAAGAAGAAGAGAAATATCAATGTGATAAACGAGAAAAAAGGGCAAAACGTCAAGCTGAAAAACGGGATGCAAAACGAATGATGTCTAAGAAAGATTGTCAATCTTTATCAAATACCGATGAAATTTGTTCAAATATAACGCAAACTTCTACAAATTTTTCGAGAAACATAGTAATAGATTCGCATGCTTCA
>NW_027270690.1:0-4075 GCF_030848805.1 Temnothorax longispinosus | reverse complement strand
TCGCGCTCCGCGGCACTCGAGATTGCGCCCCTTTCACGCGCGTACGCGTCTCGCGTCCCCGCGCCGCTCGGGATCGCGTCCCCCTCACTCGCGTGCGCGTCTCGCGCTTCCGCGCCGCCGCGACTCGCGTCCCCGAGTCTCAGACGCTCTATTATTAGAAGACTTAGCTCTGTGTTGGAGATAATCCCGCGGAGAAAAACGGAGCTCCTCCTCCTGCCGGCGGAACGTTCGCCGTACTCCTTCTCCCTCTGCGCCATGTTCCTCGCGCAGGAGCCGGACCTCTGAATGACGGTCTGAAGACTTCTCTGCTAGCGTCACCCCCGCATCCAGCGGATGGGTCGCGCCCGCCTCCGTTCCTGCCGATGTCGCGGCCTGCGAACGGGTCCTCGGCGGGGTGTGCGTAGTCGTCATCTTTCAGAAAAATTTCGCTCGTCGCGTTTGATCCCGGACGAGCCCCCAAAATGTTACACTCGCCGCGCGTTCGTCACAGTCTCACTATCACCACACTCCCGAACGCGCCGCGCTTCCCCGTCACCGGGAATAAAGGAAACTCTCTATTATTATAAAAACGGATTTATTGCTCAGATACAACGAGTCACGTCCGTTAGATACGAAGTCAGAGCCAAATCTGACAAGCGTAATTATAAACAATCCACCGTCGCTAAGCGACCCGCAACTTCTCGCTACGGGGCGACTCACATGAGCGCACGGCACGGGCGAACAGCACGGGCGTAACACTATATATATATATATATATATATATATATATAGCGACGTTTTTTCCCTCGGTCTCGCAATCCGGGGGAAGGCAATCGTGGATTGACGCGAGGTTGCTAAACACAAAATGCTTGGCGCCAGGTGCGACTGATCGCACCACCGTACTCTATTCTATACAGCGCGATATCCCCGACGATACCCCAGGGCGTAGCTTCTTTCAGAGAATCGGAGAGGAGGCGTAAAACGCAATTAACCAAACAAAATGTAATAACAGACTCGCGTAATATATTTAATTAGTTAGTGTAAGAGTAGGTATAAAGAGTGGGCAAATGGTATCAATAGTATACAGGTCGGTTATAACGTGCGCGAGCGTATCATAACTCGGGACCCTCTCAGGCGGACTGAGAAGATGTTAACCCCCGAGAAAACGGATTAGTAGATTGCCGCAGAAATGACGGATACGCTGACGCGAGATGCCGGAAAATTAACGCCGTAAGCGACCGCGAGAACGTCGAATCGAATGGCATCCGAATATCAGAATCTAGGAACGCGATAATCTCGAATGTTTTACACGATACATGAACGCAGGAACGAATGGCGCAACAGACGAACACAAAACGAACGCACGAACGAGTGACGCAAGAAACGCGATAAATGAACGCAAGATCACTCGATAACCGAACACATACGCACGATAAATTCAAGGTAACGCGGTACCTTATTTCAAACACATCACGAATAGTTACGCCGCGATGCCGACTAATCGACTCGCAAACACCTCCACTTACGTCTTCGACGCGTACCCGGGCCACCTCGATTCCGCACGACGCAAAACTTATGGGCGATCTCGCCGCAACGGCCACGTTGGCCGGCGATTGCCCCGAACACAAAATAAGGACTCGTATTGCGGACGATCGCGCGGCCTGCCACGTGAATCCCGAATTCCTTCCGCTCGGAGATTCCGATTAACACGACGAGACGTAACACAAACACGATGAAACGCGACACAATTATTCCGATTCGCACGAGGAGACGCGACACGATTATTCGACAAGTTAACGCCACGCGACTGTCGGCCGTGACGGTATTTCCGGAAGAAAGCACAATTGGTCTCTACTTACGTGAGAGTTCACTCTTGCGGCCCCTGCACGAATTCAAGACAATTCTCCCGAATGCGAGCGCCAAGTAACGTACGCGCTCATAACCGCCGTCCGCAGGTAATCCCTGCCTCGCCGAGGTACCCGATACGTGCCTGAGGGCCAGCGCCTCGAGCGGGGCCCTCCTTTCTTAACGCGGGGACGCCAGGGTGGTGACCTCAATGTCGACGTGGATTCTCCTTTGCTCGTAGTTCGGGCGATCCTTCCGCCTCGCCGGCACGACAGTGACGAAACGATGGTCCGCCGGGATCGCGCCGGTTCCCCGCGCCTGCGCTGTAGCTGTCGCGGCGGATTGCCGATCCTAGCGCTCCGGCCCTAGGCTGCCCGTGCGCCGCTCTTCCGGGGGCGCCACTCCAACTCTAGGGCGCTCTTATCGGCGCCTCAGCTTTTCGCGCCTCTTCTTCCGGCGGCGCGAACTCAAATCTACCTCCGACTCGGCGCGGGCTTTTAAAATCACCGGCGTCCGGGCCGCGATGATTAAGCCGGCGTTCGGGGTCAGGCTGGCCGGGCCTCGGCCCCGTCCGCCGTCAGCTCCTCGGGGTAGCGATCACAGGGCTGCGCACTTCCCTGGGCCGCTCCTGGGCACCCTGGCCTGAGTGGCAATTCGCTCGGGTGTGCCCCGGGGTCCTCTCGATTCCTCTCCTGCCGCTGTTGTAACCGAGTGCGGAGTGGCTTCCGGCCGGCGGTACTCCAATGCGCTTGCGGGGAGGTCCGGGCGACCCGGCTGGCGACCATGTCCCCCGGCCGCTTCCTTAGTCTTGACAGCTCTTCCACGTTGCGGTTCGCGGCGCGAGCCAATTATACCAATTGATTCGTCTCATTATTCTGTGCATAAAAGTATTAAGGTAACATTACCGAAAACTTGTTGTTTTACAAGATATTTTGTATTTATGTCAAAATACTAGAACTTTCAAGCCTTATAATTCCAAAAGTTCTTAATAAAAAAATACTTTCTTATAGTGTTTGGAAAGCCCTCAAGATAAGCTACAAGAATATGTAATAAAAAGTAGGTGGTTCTATTTAAAAAATTAAAGGTGACCTTTACGTGACCTTCAAGCAACTATTTAAGGTAAAACTAATGACACCATCTTATGTACCCCTTGAAACCATACAACTTTGGTCTGGAACATTTTTCTCTAAAATGTTGCGTTTACGAATAAATCGGGTGATACGGGTGGTCTGAGACACCCGGTATATATATATATATATAATAATATATATATATATTATATATATATATATATATGTATATGGATTGAACTTTCCAGGACTGTCCTGGAAAAACAACTTGGTATCTATTACGTACTTTTACATAAGTAATATATATTGTATATACATTATACATATATATATATATATATATATATATATATATATATATATATATACACATTGCCGGATATTGTTTTTGTGTAAAATATGCATCTATATTACGTTGCTTGTATAAATTATTTCTTACCAACTTTTTCCAAGAATAATATATAAATATCTTTAGCACCTGTAGGCCATCGTTTATTTTCTATAATTTTTCCATCATCAAATTCAATCCAAAATGTCCTTTTTCTACACATACTTGTATAATGACCATCTTCAATAGATGTACCCTGATGAAATATAGTATTCATTACTTTATACTGCTGTTTAGCTATCGATATCTTAGTTGTTAATATGCCAGTTAAATTAAATGTCTGTGGTATTTTTACTAATTTATTATCCTGTGACGAGAACAAAATTAAATGAATGATAACTATTTCTTTCGTCAACGTTAATTCATTTCTAAATACTAGATTTCCTGCACAAAATTGGCATGTTTTTCCATATAACGGACCCCAATTTAAAAATGTACCCTTCAATAAATTATTAAGATTATAACTTTTTTTCTTCAAATTATTAATAGAAATTGGAACAACTATGTTATCAGTAATATTATCTTTTGTCGTATAACCACATGAGTTGCTAATGCACTTAGTAGTACGAGTAACTTGATGCCCGACCAAATTTCTTATGTAATTATATTTTGTGCAAATGGCAATAAGAAATTCAAGAGCGTCTCGTTTTGTTGGTTTTTCATCACCACGACTCGTAAAGCGCTCTCCTAAATCTGTCCGTATCGCATCAGCATTCAAATTAGGTAATCGTTTGTCATATTTATGCGCTAATATACTTAAATCATCTTTATCAACTTTAAGCAACACTTTCCT
>NW_027270689.1:0-4089 GCF_030848805.1 Temnothorax longispinosus | reverse complement strand
GTCAATTGGGTTGTTGAAAAAAAAATTATATATATTATATATTTTTTTTATGTAAACGTGTATTAATAACACCAAAACGCAAAAATGAAAAAAAAAATTTTTTTTGTGTAAACCTGTAAATTATTATTAATAATTTTATCGACGTAAAAATTCAAGTTTTGTCACGTGATCATGAAACGCCACGCGATTCGCGTACGGGCTCGTGACGTCACAATATTATATGGTCACGCCATGAAGACTGGATACGATGTGTTTATAGAATTACAGCTCTCCAAAACGACTAAAATTATTAATAAATTTGATCATTTAGCCGAATTTCGACGGAGTAATGTGTGAAAAAGGCTTCGTGAAACCAAATAGTAATAATTTGCCGCAAATTGACATGTTTACGATGCGAGAGTTTCTTAGGCCGGTATTCACAGTCGGTTCTTATATTTAAGACCATCTTAAGTGCAATCTTAAGATGTCATTAACCAATCACAGAGCCGTATTAGCATCTTAAGATATTACTTAAGACGGTCTTAAAATAAGATCTGATTATGAATACCGGCCTTTAGAGATGACAATTGTTTCAATGCTCCAGAAATACGTTGTGCCAAAGCTTCATTATAAGTAAAATAATTACCACAATTGAGAATTTAATTGACTATACTGACAATGATTATAATCGTTACCACGATAAATTCTCAATTGTGTATTGACTGGCGAAGTTAAAGTTACTTATTCGGTTAAAATAATTACATTTTAATGTGTAACTGCTCATTAACAAATAACATTACTACGAGATTTTTATAACAATAAATTATTTAAAGGAACTGTCGTGTGAGCTACGGAGATGCAGCTATAGGTTATGTCCAACTAAACGTGAAAGAGATCTATGCATTGTGAAACGTCGAGTATAGACCTTTGCACAATGTCAGGCAACAGGCAATAGGAACAGAAAATAACCAAAAATACGTTAATTACAACCTAAAAAACTCGAATGCTATGATTGATTGGCAACAGGCAAGCACAGAATTTTCAACGTAACGGAAACTCTATGTCTATTGCCTGTGTAACTGTTTATTCTGCCCTTTTACATGATTTCTGATTACTATTCCCTGTTCCTATTGCCTGTTGCCTGGCATTGTGCAAGGACCTTATGTCCTGAACACAAGGTTCGGAGCATGGTCTTCACAGCAAAAGAAGTTCGATTTGCTGTTTTTGAGGTTGTCTCTCCGAACGGCATTAAACCACTGTTGACAAAGTTTCACGTCTTGTGGCACTGTCGCGAACACTTTATTTGGTGTACTTTTGATTGTACTGCCAGAGAGAGGGACGAAACACGTCCTATACGTTTTAACTATTGTCATTTCTATTAAAAGATCGAAATCTCAATAGATATCGGGTGCATTTGGGGAGACGCTATTAACACTATAAACGCAAACGCTATGAACTTTGTTCGAGGAGACAATAGCGCGACAGCGATAGCAAGCTCCCCGAACGCAGCTTAAGCGCCAATAGTATTTCGTGCCTCACCTCGAAAATAATAGCGAAAATAGCGCGAGTAATGACGTCACGCTGCCTTTACAGTGACGTCATCATCGTATATCACAGCGCCACAAAGCGTCTCCTCGAACAGTTTTGGACGATAATTGTGCTAATAGCGTGCTCCCCGAATGCACCCATCGTATACGGCATATAACATTGTAACGTCACAGACCGCTCGGGTAACTTCGGGCGTGATCGGCGCGTCATCGGCTATGAGTTTGAAGTAATATTTTATAAAACCTATGGCCTAGTTTACACCGATCTCTTGATACGCGTATCAAATAGTATATTTGAACTGATCAGCCAATAATCAGACTTATTTACTAGTTATTTACTATTTGTTCGAGAGCACGCGGTTGCGCGGTATAGCGCGAGGTAACGAGACGACCACAAAAGAACAAAATGAGCAGGAAGTACAAATGAAAAATAAAGAATATAATGTTCCAAATCAAATATGTACAAGTTATTTACAGAGTTTCAATATTTCCAGTGAAGGAAAAAGCCGTGAGCGCGCACAATGGTTAGCACAGCAAGAGTGGCGAGCGGTTACGCGAATGCGAAAATGCGGTTGAAGTACAAGCGGTCGTATACGATATACTTTAGCGGGTGATCTACGAGCGAGAAATCGATTCCGCGCCGAGGCGGCGGTCGTTTTATTATTTCCGAGGCGAAACTCCCTCCAGACTTTCTACGAATTTCGGGAGGGTGATTGGCCGTCGGAGCCCTGCGTCATTGCGCTGACGTCACTGTTTGCACGTGATGATCCGCCGATATCGATACTTGTTTTTCACGCAATGTTTATAGCATGGACCTTTCCTTTGTCTTAGCTCGTTTACTTGACTTTGTTTTCGCCGAGTGAATGTCGGCTAACTTTCCAAAATGCGAATGCTAGAAAGATCCATGCTATGTTAAACATCAACGCGACGAATTTGATGCGAGGCATTATGCGAACATTTTTCATGCGTGCGTCGAAATTTTCATGCAATCTAACGTGGTTGTACGATGCGACTGATGCAAGATGATCTATCTGAGTCACGTCTGTTTCGCGAGTCGTTACGATCTCAAACACTATTTAATACGCGTATCAAGTGATCGGTGTAAACTAGGCCTATATCTCCGTTAATATTACCACCGACGAGATACTATTAAAGACCGACAACCCGGGGTAAATTTTCGTGACTGCCCGGGGGCCCGGTGGTAATTGAAGAATACTGACATTATCGACTGTTTTGGCTATTTGACTATTCCAAAGAAGGGAGTTTTTAACTTATATAATCACTGTTTTATTATCAGAAATGTACAAATCTTTTATCATCGACGAGATGGTAATAGCTGAAAGTGTATGAAAGATAAAACAGAAATTAGCATATGAGTTGCCATAAATAAGAAAATATTTTATAATTTTTTCAATATTTGTATTTTTTTATATCTTTTTGATGTAATTGACAATTATATATATGAAAATACTTTACAATAAATATATATAAAGGAATAATATATGTATATACGAGTGTAACAAGAAGGTCAGGACACTGGATTATCTCGGAAAGTTGACGTTTTCGGAAGAAATGTTTTATACAAAAGTTGTTTGGATCGAAGGGGCACATAAAAGATGGTGCCATTGGTTTCACCTTGGATGATCGTTTAAAGCTCACGTGAACGACACCTTTAATTTCTTAAATGGAAATTCCTATTTTTCAATGCATATTCTTGTAGCTAATCTCGAGAGCTTTTCAAAACACTATAATAAAGTTTTTTTTTATTAAGAACTTTTGGAATTATAAGGCTTGAAAGTTTTAGTATTTTGACATAAAATACAAAATATCTTGTAAAACATTAAAAGTTTATGCACAGAATAATGAGACGAATCAATTGGTATAAAAAAAGGCACATTTCCTTTAAGAAAAAATATGTAATTTGCAACACGCATCTGCATACTTTTTCTTAAAAGCAACTATGTCTTTTTTTTATACCAATTGATTCGTCTCATTATTCTGTGCATAAAAATGTTAAGAACATGACCGAAAACTTAATGTTTTACAAGATATTTTGTATTTTATGTCAAAATACTAGAACTTTCAAGCCTTATAATTCCAAAAGTTCTTAATGAAAAAATACTTTATTATAGTGTTCTGAAAAGCTCTCGAGATTAGCTACAAGAATATGCATTGAAAAATAGGGACTTCTATTTAATAAATTAAAGGTGTCGTTCACGTGAGCTTTAAACGATCATCCAAGGTGAAACCAATGGCACCATCTTTAATGTGCCCCTTCGATCCAAACAACTTTTGTATAAAACATTTCTTCCCCGAAAACGTCAACTTTCCGAAATAATCCAGGGTCCCGACCTTTTTGTTACACCCGTATATACATATATTATTTTTTTATATATATTTATTGTGAAGTATCTTCATATATATAATTGTCAATTACATCAAAAAGATATAAAAAGATACAAATATTGAAAAAATTATAAAACATTTTCTTATTTATGGCAACTCATATGCTAATTTCTGTTTTATCTTTCATACACTTTTAGCTATTACCAGAGAGAAACCT
>NW_027270688.1:0-4112 GCF_030848805.1 Temnothorax longispinosus | reverse complement strand
TATACGGCAATTAACTATTAATTCTCTATTTGCGCACCGCCCTTGACTCGTATCGCCGTCTATTAATTTATTGACATTTTCACGAGTCTAATGATATATTTATATTTTAAAAATTATATTTTTTACATTTTTTGGAAATTTTTTTGTTATTTTAAAATTAAAATTATTTATATATTTTTTTAAATTTTATTTAAATTTTATTTTTTTTATGTGGGGGGTTTTGCTTCCCACACCCACCCCAGAAGCTTTGCGAAAAACGCTACTTTCGCCCCTTCATGCACAATATACTATTTCGCAATAAATTCTTTACAGTAATATTCGGGGGAAGGAGGATGTTAGATACGATTTGTATCAGCATCAAAAATGAAATTGATTTGCGATTTATTTAAGTGAATTTACTGTTCTAACGAAGAAGGCTGTGTTTCAAGACTGACAATTCGTTGGCGCGCAGTTTAGTTGGAAATAGTATTGGAAATTCACACGGAAATTATTTGCTACTTAGATCCTAGCTCGAACTTGATGGCGTTCTTATATTAAATTGATTTTAAATCGCTGCAGTGACTGCTGTCAAAATGCATTCTGCGCTTAGCGCTGTTTATAATGTGCAAATAAAATATACGCTCGCTCATCTATTTGCATTAGTGTCATCTTGTGCACTGTGTTACAAGAATTCGTGCAAATGGGGTAAATTGCTACTTATATGTGCACATGGGTGCATTTATATATCTTACCGTTTAGAGTACAAAATATCTATTCTCTAATGGGTAGATATGATTGCAACCCGTCTGTAATACAGCAGCGTGTTTATAATCCAGTAAGTAAATTAATAGCAAATTGTTGCCAATTTGGCATTAAACTCACTTACAAAGAACTTTGCTCATTTTTATAAAGGTTTTAGGCCCCTCGCGTATAGTAACGAGACTTAAAATAAAAGATTATTGTTAGATGATTGAAATATTTCTGTATAAACATAATCCTTTATCGTAAGTTAATACCGTTCAGAGATACACTCTTTGAAAAATTAGAAAAATGTACGAAATGGCTTTGTTTTATTCGATTTTTCGACGTCCTAGGCATCTCCCTGTGATGACGGATAATAAACTATTTTAATATATCAATTGAAGTACTTTATACAAATAAATTTGTTACTACTGATCCAGCTAATTGCAAGTTTCTGGATGTGAGTCAGGGATATTCAAAATAATTGATTGTATCCATTACCACTATCACCACGGAGAAAATTTGTCTTGGATGACGAGAAATCGAATGAAAGAATGTTATATAGTATATTTTTCTAATGTTTCAGAGAGTGTAGGTATCTCTATGCAATGTCGACTTGGAGGATTATGTCTGTAGAATATTCTGATCCTCTAACAATAATTTTTTATTTTAGCAAAGTCTCGTTGTTAGACGCGAGGGTTCTAAAATAGACAGGATTCTTTGTGGCAAATCCAATTATCAAAGTGAAACGTGATATAAAATAATGTAAAATCTCATAAAGTGAGAGAATGTAAATGTAATGTTTTATTATAAAACGATAAATATTTTAAAATTGAAAAATCTTCCTATACTTATCTTCCCGATAAATCATGTAACGGTCATCACCTCCCAGATAGCACAGCTGATCTTTATGAATTCAAAAAGATCTGAATCTGATCTTTATAAATTCATAAAGATCAACTGTGCTATCTGGGCTGCGATGATGTTTAAAACTTCCAAAGAACTTTGTTCCCAATTGCAAATAACACTTAATATAATACTAAAAATAAGCAACGTACATTAAAATATGTTTAACGCATTACATTTGTTTTGCTTTTTTACTTAACTTTTGCATATACTTACACTAGATTGGGCAGTAAAAATAAATCAATAACTCAATAACACAAATGTTTTATCGTTTATAGATCTTCACAAGTTCGAATTTTATTTCAACGATGACAAAATCTTTTTCTGTTTATATTTTTTATTGTTTTTATCGTATATCGACTGATATATCTTTCGGGAGATCGTATCTCAAAAACTGTCACTTTACAGGATTCGTAAATTTTTGTTTCGTTGATAAGCAACAAACAAGATAGTTTGCTTTACTGTTCAAAAGTATAGTGATTTGGAATTAAAATACAGCTTTATTGTTTAATTTTATATTATTCGTGGGAAACAAACGCAAAAACGCAATTTTTATAGATACGACACACTTCAAAATTGTAATCAAATGAACAAGATAAGACATATTTATTTTTAAATAACATTTATTATTGTCATTTAAAAATAAATATGTCGTATCTTGTTCATTTGATTATAATTTTGAAATGCAAATTTGTCGTATCTATATACAAATACGAGAAAATTTCGACAACTATAATTCATTTTTGGTAATCTATTTCAAGATAGGATGTAGACACTTAGCTTCGGGGTTGCCTGACCGAGCGTTTAAGGTCGTTCTCCGAAAAATCGATTTTCTCTAGATTTTTTTAAAACTCTGAATATACGTTAATTTAGATGTGCTTTATGCAATAGTGTAAATTTCAATACCTCTTGCTGTATTAAACATCGAGATACTGAGTTTCAAAATTTCAACTTTTAACATGTAATTCCTATTCTGAACTATTGTAAAATAAGAGACATTATAATGAATTGTGAAAAAAGTTTTCTCTAAATGTTTTTGAAAAATTAGTATATAATGCTCCATAAAAATAAAATAAATAATTTGCAATTAAGTGTCAATACCCTTGCTGTACTCGTTTTCGAGAAATACTTGTGTAAAGTACGCGATTTGATGAATTTTTCGCTCGGTTCAGAGTGATAGAAAAGAAGAGGCGTCAGTTACTTGACCTCAGGTTGTCTTCTCAGGGTTGTACTTGACAACGCCGCATGAGTTCTCACGCGTGAAGTTAACTTCTTATTTCTTAGATGTTATTATATAATATTTTGTATATAAACATCGTTTTAAGCACGAATACAAGTTGAGCACGACTGGAGCCGGAGAACGTCTTTAAGCAGAAAAATCGGAAATTGTGTAAAATCGACCTCGAATTGTGTAAGATACGACCTCCTGAAAGATATCAGTCGATATGTGAAAAATATATATTTCTTGATTAAATTAATAAATTAAAATTTAAGAAATTAATAATAAAATAAAAATTAATTTTATAAACTGAAATTTAAAATATTAGATATTAATTAAAATTTAAAGAAAAATAAAAATTCCCAGGTAGCAGACAGTCGTCATAATGACGTGATTCTTACGTCATTTTATGACGTATGTTACGTCATTTATTCCTAAAGTTTAACGTAAAAATGACGTATTTTTCACGGTCCTAAGTCACATCCCAACGACGTCATTTTCTGACGTTTTATTGACGGCAAAAATAGGTCCAATGTACGACATACCGGTTTCTAGAAATGTTTTTTATGAAATTAAAATTTTAAAATGTCTACTTGATAAACGTTTATAAAAAAATGTTCTTTTTCTTTATCTAAAAAAAAAAAAAGCTTTTTAACTGTTTCGTTACATGCCATATGTGCGTATAGCCGCTCTCAAGGCGGTCACCCATCCTAGTACAGTACCGCGTCCGAGTCGCTTGACTTCGATGATCCAGTGGACGGTGACGATCTTCTCACCCTGATGCTTCCCTATTAACTGTACTTGTCTATAACAGGTACATCTTTAAAGTGGTCAAAAATCTTGTAATGATATCTTCTTAATAGTTATAACACTGCATGAAATAGTTGTCATAAAACTATAATTACACATGCAACTAGATCCACTTATTATACCATAAATTCACAACGTCAATCATAAAGTTACGAAACACTTTATAAATGTAGGAATATTCCTGTGAAAAATACTGTGAAAAATATGTCATTTTTACGTCAAACTTTAGGAATAAATGACGTAACATGCGTCATAAAATGACGTAAGAATCACGTCATTATGACGACTGTCTGCTACCTGGGTAGTCAATTAAACGTCTATATAATGTCATTTTACAAAGTCTTTTTGACGTATTAAAACATGACGTTAAATATACGTCACTTAATCGACGAATGACGTTACTGACCAATTATGACCAAATATTGACGTCAAAATGACGAGTGCTTGCTACCTGGGT
>NW_027270687.1:0-4094 GCF_030848805.1 Temnothorax longispinosus | reverse complement strand
AAAGCCTACCGCACACGGTGCTTGTTTTCTTGCTGGATCGCTTGCTGGATATTCCTGCTGGTTACCGTGCAGGCTCTGCCGCTTGGAGTCTTGCCGGTAGCGCTGCTGATTTGGCTTTAGACGGAGCGTGCTGCTGTGCAGGACGAACTGCTGGTTTTGTCGCTTGCTAGAAGACGCTGCAAACATGAACGCTGTTGTGTTGGAGACTATTCGTCGAAGACGGTATGCAGTCGCTATGTTTTTGCTCATAGACTTGATGAGACGAAATAGTGAAAGAAAATTGAAACGTAGAATATGGAGTCGGCCTTGGTTGCTGCGGCGAAACATGAGTCAAAGTGTTTTAACCATGTTGTTCGAGGAGCTAGGGTAAGCATAATCACAGTTCTGAAATTTGCATTCTCTTTTCTCACATATTTGTCATTATTTATTTCTTCTTCTGTTCATGTCATTAGCCCTGAAGATCCTGCATCGTTTTCGAACTATACCCGAATAAAGGAAGATGTTTTGAATGATTTGTTGCTTCTTATTACTCCGTATATCCAGAAGCAGAATACCGTAATGAGGGAAGCAATTTCACCTAGAGACAGATTTAGTGCAACACTTCGCTATTTAGCAACTGGCAATACATTTCAGGATCTTGCCTACTCAACACGTATTGCTCCAAATACACTTTCACAAATTATAAATGAAACTGTAGAGACTATAATCAAAGTACTTGAAGAGAAAGTTATGGTGTTTCCATCAACACCTGAAGAATGGGAATTTATAGCTGACAAATATCAATCTAATTGGCAGTTTCCGCATTGTATAGGTGCTCTAGATGGTAAACACATTGTCTTTCAGCCTCCAAGAAAAGAGGGATCAATTTATCGCAATTATAAAGGACAGAACAGCATTGTTCTTCTTGCCCTTGTTGACGCCGAATATAAATTTATTTTCGTGGATATTGGCCGGAATGGGCGAATGCATGACTCAGCCGTATTTAGAGACAGTTGTTTGGGGGTAAAATTAAATGCTGAATCGTTAAATTTGCCTATGCCAAACAGTCTGCCTGGATTTTCTCATAGGATGCCTTACGTAATTGTGGGCGATGATGCATTTCCACTTAAACAGAATTTAATGAAACCTTATCCAAATCGCAGATTAACTATAGAGAAAAGGATTTTCAATTACAGATTGAGCAGGGCAAGGAGAGTAGTGGAAAATGCATTTGGAATACTCGCCAACAGATTCCGTGTGCTTTTAAATCCTATATTACTGTCAGTAGAAAAAGTTGAGGCTATAACATATGCATGCGTTCTTCTACACAATTTCCTTCTATCAAAAAAATGTCAGTGGTATGTTTCTTCTGAGTATAGGAATCCTGAAACTTTTCTAGACTCTGGTCTTGTAAGCATTTCACAACAGTGTGGAAATCGTTGCACCGATACAGCTCGTGTAGTGCGTGATAATTTTGCTGAATATTTCAATACTGCTGGAGTTGTAAACTGGCAGTATGACGCAATTGCAAAGGGAAATGTTTAAGCTTTTGTTAATTTTATTGAAAAAACTTTTAAAATTAATCAAGTGAGTAAAAACTGTATTAATAATAATTTACTGCATTAACTTTATTATTGTAACTTACTGTATTACATACTGTAATAGATTATATTACATACTGTATAACTGTATTAATAAAATTTTATAATAAAAGCATAAGTATGTTTTAATGAATCAAAATTTATTTTGATGCACTAGGTTGTGAAGAACTAAAAATCCTATAGAATAAAAATATAAGAATACGAATACAAATATTGATGTAAACATGTAAGGTTTACATAATCTTAAGTCCATAGTTATGTCTAATACTGTAAATAACTATTGACACTGATATTGCAAATAACATTGCCACATATCCTGCATTCAGCACATAAAAAAATCAAGAAAAATAAGTAGGAAAAATTTAATATATTACAATGACTTCATATATTATTTTAAAATTTAATACATTGTCACTACTCTAGAAAGCTTACACTAAAAAGATACAACTTTTGTGTAGTCATTTATTCAGAATTATTACCTTCAATCTAATAAATTTATCCAGACTTAACCATCTCTCAGCCTTAGAAAAAAATTACATACTAATATAAACTAAAATACTACATAAAATATAATAATATATGAACTAATATACTAGCATACTGATTATAAACATTAAAAAATTGTTTGTAGTTAAAAAAAAGTAAAATACACAACCAAAATGTTATCTCTGAAACTATTTGTAGTTGTTTTAAAAAAAAGTAAAATACACAACCAAAATATTATCTCTGAAACTGTTTGTAGTTGTTTAAAAAAAAAGTAAAATACACAACCAAAATATTATCTCTGAACTAGAGTACATAATAAAAAAAGTAAATAATTATTATATATATAGCCACATATTAAGAATTTCGGAATCGTTGCAAATCCGCTGTTCGAGCATTTATACACGTTTGTAAACATGTATTCATAACATCTAGTCGCAGGTCCTCATTTTGAAAGTTGCGCAGTATAGATCCAAGAAACATTAAAAATCCGTCAACGGTTTCTGGAGGACTGTCGGTCTTTGCAACTTGCGTCACTATAGGTTGCCGTATTGAATCAGCCAAAGATTGTACAGCCTCTGCATAAGCATCGTCACTTGTTGTCTTACGTCTTTTTGCTTTGGAATGAGAAGGAGGAGGACATGCAGTGGAGACTCCCGAAGACGACGGTATTGCAGGACTGATAGATAGAGAAGGGCGAACTGGGCCTAGTGACATTGCAGGACTGACAGAAGGAGAAGGGCGAACTGGACTTGGTGAGGCTCTTTGTGATTGGATGGAGGTTGAAGCTCCAACAGTATATTGTCTAATAGTTGGTCTTTCTAAAGCTGAGGATTCAAAAAAAGTGGGTTCATCTGATTCTTTGGGTTCATCTGATTCGTTGCCAGGCTCCTCTTCAGTAAAAACGTTAAAATGACCATCTTCTGTGAATCCGTCCGTGATTACGTGGATTGAATCCTGAGAAAATTCTGTCTCACTGTTCTTGTTCTTTTCTAGGGAGTTTCTACTTTTTCTTGGTGTGAAGAAGGTATCCAAAAACATGAGATGTTCAAAATACCAAAGACTAGGTTTATATACCTATAATTACACAGTAAAAAATTTTGTATTAATTTAACACATTTCACATGTCCCAAACAATCCACGCAAATTTTTGTGTTATTTTAACACAAGATGAATATGTTAAAAAGTAACACAAATATTAACAATAAGAAATGTTTAATATCAATTTATCACAAAATATTCAAATAACATAACCACATAATGTTAAATTAACACTTGGATATGTTAAAAATTCAACACAAATTTTTAACAACTATTTTGAGTGGATCGATTGGAACATAAATACACAATGTGTTAAAATCTTTTTTACTGTGTAGTAAAAAAAATTATACTTTAATTAATTTTTAATATATTATAATGAGTTGAGATTAGGTTAGGTTAGGTTCGTGTACTCACGTTATCGGTACCAGTTCCACTTTTTTTAGACCTTTTTACTTTTGCATTTTCAATATTATATTGTGACCTCAAAGTGTGAAATTTTGAGGCACAATCTTTATCGGTGACATGTGGTTTGAAAACACGCACGGCATCGCCAACTCTCTTCAGTGCCTCGTTCCTCAGATGCTTGTTATGATAATTAGGAGAATTGATAGCGTATAGACAGCTTTCTTCTTTATACGAATCAATTAAAATTATTATCTCCTCATTTGTCCATTTCTTTGAATCTCCGCTTTTGGTTGCCATTCTTCTCTGCTGCAACGCGTATGTGGCTGTACCGGCTGTACGGAATAACGTGACCACGTGACAGCTTACTGCGCTCTGATTGGCTCTTCTCGTGAGCCAGCAGACAAACCTGCTAGAAAAATAGCACGGGTTCAATCACCGAATTCCAGCAAGCTAGTCAGCAGCACGGCCCACAGTGACGTTACTTTCCATCACCGCTCCCAGCACAGTTACCATCACAGCTCCAAGCAAGCGATCTTGCAAGGAAACAAGCACCGTGTGCGGTAGGCTTAAAGCCTCACGATCCAC